>NC_034597.1:52945191-52973920 GCF_900095145.1 Mus pahari | reverse complement strand
CAAGCCAGAGGAGGCAAGCCAGTAAAGAACATCCCTCCATGGCTTCTGCATCAGCTCCTGCTTTCTGACCTGCTTGAGTTCCAGTCCTGCATTCTTTGGTGATCAAAAGCAGTATGGAAATGTAAGCCGAATAAACCCTTTCCTCCCCAACTTGCTTCTTGGTCATGATGTTTGTGCAGGAATATTGGCAAATGATCACCATACTATCCAAGCCAACCAATGTTTTCAGAGCCCAGGTAACAACATTTACAATGATTCATAACCCTTAAACAAGTTTTGTTGACTGGCACAGATTACTAAAAGCATTCCTCTCAATTGAATTAAGGCAATAATTTTATACAAAAATCATTAAAATGTCAGTCCTTGAAACACTAGCAAACAAATTATTACCTAAATTTTTCTGTACTAGAAAAAATTGCAACTTTCTAATTTAAATGTTATAGCTATACTTCTGCAAATTATGCAATTAGGTCAAATTAATCAAATTAAGATGTTCTGATTAAAATATAGTCCTACCTGCACAAAGGGCCATCATAAAGACATCATTTTTAGGGTTGGGGATTTAGCTCAATGGTAGAGCACTTGCCTAGCAAGCACAAGGCCCTGGGTTCGGTTCTCAGCTCTGAAAAAAAAAAAGAAAAGAAAAAGAAAAAGAAAAAATATCACTTTCCTAGAGGACTCAACTCAGTACATACATGCAATCTAAAAGTGGTCTGACCCCAAAGAAATTTTTCAAATGAGATTCTCTAGAAAATGCTTAATATTGATGGTGAACTAAGTAGACGGTGGTTTTCTACCTTCCTAATGCTGCGACCCTTAAATATAGTTCCTCATGTTGTGGTAACCCCCAACCATAAAATTATTTTCATTGCTATGCCATAACTGTAATTTTGCTACTGTTACAAATTGTAATGTAAACATCTGTGTTTTCCAATGATATTAGGCGACCCCTGTCAAAGAATCATTCAATCGACAAGGGGTCACAACCCATAGGTTGAGAACCAATGAAGATGTAAGAGAAAGGAGGAGCCTGCACTTCTCTTTTTTATGTCTGTGAGTACAGTGCAGTGCTGTGCCCATTGCACTGTTCACAATCATCGTGGCCTATAATTAAGTTAGGAAGGTAACTACGCTTGCCACAAACACAGTAGTTAAGAAGCAACATGTCTTCCATTGATGGTGATGTACCACTGTTGCACAACCATCTTCCCTCTGCTTTAGAAGCAACCAGGAGACCTAGGAATCACGTAGTACAAATACCTGACTTGAACTATTTAGTCTTGCAGAATGATAAAGACCAGGGGACAAAGGAAAAGCCACAGGGAACAGCCCTTCCAGAAGTATCACACAAAACTCCAGATCGTCTGAGGTCGGAGCCCTACCCTGGTGGCCATTTTTTCATCCATCTTTAGCGAACACCCTCAGAACTCTCAATCTAACCACTCAACAGTTGGTCTGAGAGAGAATCCAAGACTACACACACAGTAGTTGGCACATTGGGGTTGGCATTAAAACAACCTTCTAAGAGTCAGCCATGGTACTAGTGAGAGGTCAACCTTGGCCCATTACCGAGACTCTGAGTCCTCATGGGTACAGACAGCAGAAGCAAACTCCCCTAAAGCCCTAGGGGAGTTCAAGGGGAACAGAAATGCTCACAGAGAAGATAAGAACTAAAGACTAGTAGCTTTCAGTATAGAAAACTTTCAGCTACCCCTTGGGCCACCTGAAGACATTGCCTTGTATAAAGTGTTGAAACTAACAATAGCATGATAGCTGGGTCAAAATCTTCCAAGTGCTGGTACAACTGAGGCAAAATTAACCTCTAGGAATAGAGCTAGAGACACAGGCGATGCTTGTTGGGATCAAGTTGCCATTTTAAACTTTTATCTTCAGATAATTGCAGATAGAGGTGGGGCTGTGTGGAATAAACATGGGGTGGTGCTGTGGACTCTTCGGATGCCCACAGAGCCCTTCCTTCCTGTTTGCTGAGTGATACTCCACACCATCCACACACCACCACTTAACTCTTCAGCCCTGAAGGACATTGAGGTTGTTTCTAGTCTGGGACTATTAGGAATAAAGCTGTTTTGAACATTCACTGATAGGTTTTTACTTGACTCTAAGTTTTTCATTTCTACAGAAAGAATGTTCAAGAATTCAGCTGGGTTTTATGGTAGTTCATATTTCATTTTGAAGAACTCACCAACGTTGTTTTCCAGGAAGCCTGCACCATTTACAACCCCTTCAGCATTACGAGTGTTCTGTTACATTATTTTAGGCATTGAGAGCAGCGAATAATCCCAATTCCTAGTGGCAAATCAAATTGTACAAAAACCTGAGGATAAACTTTAAATTTTTCTATTAAATTTAATAGTTTAATACAATTTAATCAGAAGAAAATGCTTACCATATAATGCTAACTATAAAAGTTAATATAAGTATAAATGTGTATAACTATACAGATCTAAATTATATATACTTGCACACATGGGAGAAGAGAGAGAGATATGCTGGAAAACAGACCAATACAGAAATATAATATGGATAAGCTCTGATAAATATGAAGAATACTTTAACTCTTGTTTCTAAATTTACTAACTTATGTGTTGCTTCTATAATTTCAAAATATTTCTTTTAATCAATTAAATGATTACTGCCTTGTGATTGGTATCTCTTTTTAAAAATTTAGCCCCACAGTATCCTACTAGTTTAATTCGTATTCAACATATGCTCTAAGTATTAACAATGGTGATTTCTCTACTTTGTGTATCTTAAAATAATGCAATAATGAGCACATCCTTAGACATATGTGCATATAACTTGCTGACTTCAAATCTGTGGGAAAGACCCTTAAAGACACATCCTGTTTAACATTTATTTTAACCCATTATATAACCCTCTCCAAAGGAGATCAAATTGGCCAATCTTTTTAGCTTCTAGGTTTGTCACACTTAGAGACTCACTAAAGGTTATGCAGAACACATTCTGAGGTAACTTTCTGGTGTTTTTATTGTATTAAATTCTTGACTATTTTTATTTTTCTATAATAGTCTTCATGCAAGGGTTCATGACAAATAGATAGGGAACTGTTGCGAGGGTTCATGACAGATAGCTCCAGACAGACAGGGAACTGTTCTTTTACCAACTTAAACTGTCCAATCCCCATAGTATAGAATGATGTTTAGAACCAGGTATCTCCAGGATTCTTAAGGAAAAAGCATCATCTTGCTGACCAACAAATTTGACCTTGTGATCATTAAATGCTATTGGTGGAGGAGGACAGTGAGGTATGTACACATTTGCCTACATTTTCATGAGTACATAGCCAGGCCTGGGGCACAGGCCTGCATCCCAGACACTTCGAAGGCTATGGCAGAAGAATGAGACATTCAAGATCTGCTTGGGTTCTAATGTGAGCTGAAGTACAGGCTAGAAAACTCAGTGAGAGCCCATCTCGCTAAGACATATGATGTAGAAGGAGCACTGGAACATAGCCCTCCATGTAGACCATTCTCCTAGAGCACAGGGGCCTCTAAGTTCAATACCAAGTACTGGGGTAGTAGGGCACTGGGGAAGGCTTGTAACAAGAACACAAACCAATCAACACTAATCATCCCAATTAGGCAGCAGGAGGTAGTCTAACACCTCACACCACAACACTCCTATATCTGAATCTTCTGTGGCTTGGCTTCTCCTGCTCAGACAGGAGCCTCCCTGGCAATACTTCTGCCTTCTGGCCTTCGGGATGTTCCAGAAGCTTCCTGAGATGATGAAGGTTTGCCTTCCTTTCTTGGCCTGCCTAGTAAGTTGTTCAGGAGCAATCATTGCCAGGAAACTTCATATTCTCACTAAGTCCTCAGCACCCTGCTCTGGCTTTGTCTTCTGACAGGTTATGAATGGGCTTCTGTTCACTAAGCATCTAGGCACATGGTTCCCATGAGCTGGGCCAGGCCTTCACTGGTGTCATTATTAACATCATGCTCACTCTATGTGACCAGAGCAGACCATATAGGAAGCACTGTGCTAAGCGCTGTGCATGGATTTACATACTTAAAACTCATAGCAGGTGGCATGACTAGGTTGGCCCCTCATTCTACACACTAATTGGGAAGCTTAACTAGTTTATTTGTACAGTATCACTTTGCCTGGAAATGGTAGCACCAGGAATGAAATCTAAATCTCTCCAGCCCAAGTGTGCTCTCACTACTATGTCACATACCACTGTCCTTTCAGCTTTCAGTCCCAATGGAAATAACGAGGTAGTGAGTGTCTTAGCTGTGCTTCCCCTGCGTGGATGACAGAAGGAAAACAGAGCTCACACACTGCCCAATTTGAGTGATACAGGATACCAGAAAATTGATCTCTGAAGTAGCTATTCCATTTCTATTCCAACTCTTTCTACAAACTGTTAAACAGAGTTCCTTAGGAAAGATCTACATCATGACCCTGGGACCTGTGAGCGTGAGAGGCAAAGGGGATATTGTAGAGTCAGTGACGGAGAGGCAGGCAGAGCTAAGTGCTAGTACAGAGGGAATAACAATTCAGTGTGGTTATGGGGGCGAAGGAGGAGCACAAGTCAAGAGTGCAGGCAGGGCAGTCAGTTCCTCCTTACAGCCTACAGAAGAGTGGAGCTGTCTTCCCATCCCCTTTGACTATGACCCCTGAGCCGCGGATGGGACATAGTGATGCTCTAGATGTCCCACGGAGGGCTGAACATTCAGTTAGTCTCACTTAGGAGTATTTGCATTAGCTGCTGACCATCGAAAAACAAAAAAAATAGAACCTCCAACCCTGAAAATCCCACTTTGGACTACTGCCCTCCCTGACTATAAATGAATACATTTATATGAATACAAACATGTGGTCATTTTTATAGTTAAGATAGGAAACAATAGACTCTATAAAGCCATTAAAAAAAAAACTCTCAAATTCATGGAATTCAATCTATTCCGTTTTGTCTACTTCAGAGAGATATGTTTTACCTTCTTCACTGATATTTTGAATTACATTGATGATATTGTTAAATTTATCTGACAGCAAGCCATCCCTGCATTTCTGGGGGCAGGAAGCCATGCTTAGTCATAATATAACTTTTAAATACATTCTAGATTTTGACTTGCTAACATGTGCATGTAGGTAAGAATACCTTCTTATTGTCTTTTTTTATTGAAATTATGTATCCCCACTAAGATGATTGCCCAAGTTTACTGTATCTTCCATGCTGTTCTCACACTCTGGTACACATGCGCAACACACACACACACACACACACACACACACACACATATCCCTCAAGGCCCTTTCTTCATATAATGCTGTCATTTCGCTTCCCCACATCCTGTACAGAGGATGCTTTTGAACTGAAATGCAACCTTCCTTTTGTTCAATAAAAGTGATGAAGTGTCTTTTGAGCAAGGCAATTTACTGAGAACATAATCCATTCTTTCAAATCGACTGCAGACTGATGGTGAGAAAGGCATAAAGTAATGCATGAAATTATTTCTTCAATGGAAGATTGAAAGCACAGCAAGAATGAAAAAGATCAACTAACCATGCAAGGCACAAACTGTCTTTTCAGAATCATTTTAAAATCTGGTCTTTTGGTAATTTCATGCATGTATAGGATGCATTTTTCCATACCTTCCTTTAATTCCCTTGAAGCCCCCAACACAACCTCATCCCAACTTCATATCTCTTTCTTAAAATATAATATCCACTGTATTCATTAGTGCTGCCCATGCAAGTGTGGATGTGATGCCATCCAGCTACTAGCCATAGGCAACCAACTATTGGCCAGACTTCCCCACAAAAGCAACTCTTCCTCCCTAAGCCACCATTGACTAGGTTTCCCAAGACACTGTATGCTCCAAGCTGAAATTTTCAAGGGCTTGGTCCTATGCAGGTAACCTGAAGCCTCTGTGAATTCAGTGGCTGTGTCGTGTCTAAAAGAAAGCCCTTCACAGTCCTCATCCCCATCTTCCAGAGCTTGCATCTTTCCATCCCCTTCCACAATGACTCCCGCTTCTTGAAATGGAGAGAAGTGTTGATATAGGCATCTCATTTACGGATGAGTTCTCATGGGCGCTCATTCTCAGCACTTGAACTAGTTATGAGTCTGCTTTAACTGCTGACCCTTGAAAAGCAGAGAAGTGTCTCTTGGCAAGTCTGAGAGTAGCCCAGGGTTATGAGAATAAAAATAAATATCTAGAAAGCAGATTGACAGGTTGATTTGGTTCCACACTGAGGAATGTGGTGTCCCCAGCCACAGGCTATTGGGTAGCTTTATGGTGCCAGGCATGAATTATTTGCTGTAGAGCAGGCCTCAAATACAATGAGAAAGCAGTTGGCTACCTCATGAACGCCATGCCACTGGCACATCGGAGGGCACATCTTGCCTGGCAGATCAGTATTGTAGCACACAAAAGCTAGCATTAGGTAAGACATTTCTGTCTTTTCTCCCCCTAGAAGCCTGCACAGTGCCATCCAGAACTATGGAAGCTAGCCAATGGGAAGTTTCTTGTCCATTTGGGATTCATTTTTCTATCCCCTACAGCCAAAATATGTGTTGTCTTCAGCAACAGGATCTTACCATATACTTATAGTGGGCGTCCAAGAGCAATAAAATAGCTGGCATTGTTTTTTGCACACATACCTTTGGGGTATCCCTGACCAATAATGCATAGGCAATTGTTCCACAGTCACACAAGTCTTGAGCACAATATCTGGGCCTTCTGTGGATCCGCCTCACACCCTACCTCGGCTGAAGCTGTCCTTGATCCACTAAGACACTCCTTGAGAACTGCTTTAAGGTCATTTCTATTCATCACATCCTCCCTGCCGATGCCACCAGGTCAAGGAGTGTATCAGGCTTCAACTTGATCTGGAGCCCGTGGCTAATTGTTCACAAAGGATGTCACTATTACCTAAGAGCCTTGGTCTTCAGCTGTCTCTTTTCCAATCCCCAGAACTAAGTTTCTACCATGCTTCCCTCCCCTTTTCTCTCTCCAAGCCCAAGAAACAATGGAGTTCTCATCACATAGCCATCCTCAAATCAAGGTGATTTTGACCCATGATCTTCCCAAATAAAAAGGCCTTCAACATATTATCATCCCCAAGTAAAGCTGGTTTTAATCACTGTTTCTCAAAGTTATAAAACTGTAAGAATGGACACTATGTCAAAATAAGTTATAGTATAATGTGTGTATACATGCACACATGTATGTTGTGTGTGTTTGTATGTGTGTGTATATGTGTATATGTCTGTGTATGTGTCTCTGTGTATATAGTCATGTGTGTATTTGTATATGTACATTTATGTGTGTCCATGTGTGTATGTTCATGTATATATATATATATATATGTGTGTGTGTGTGTCTGTGTTTGTGTATATGTGTGTGCCCATGTATGTCTCCACGTGTGTGATTGTGTGTGTGTCCATGTGTGTGTGTTTGTGTATGTATGTCTGTGAATGTGTGCATGTTTGTGTTTATGTATATGTGTGTGTCTACATGTGTCTCCATGTTTTTGTGTATGTGTGCATGTGTTTGTGACCATATGTGTGTGCATCTGCATGTATCCCTGTATGATTGTGCGTATATAGATGTGCGTGTCCATGTTTATGTGTTTGAGTATGTGTGTCCGTGTCCGTGTGTGTGTGTGTGTGTGTGTGTGTGTGTGTGTATGAAGCTCTCAGTACTAGAGCTTAAGTCATTGTTTAAAGCATTCATTGTACATTCCCTGTCTCTAGGATGCATTTTCCACAAATCATTGAAATTAATCCAAAAATCTTCCCCAAGCCACCCTATTGTAGTCCTCTTATAAAATGAACACGTTGATGCTTTTATTTAGATGCTCATCTTCTATCCTTTCTTTCTTAACTATAAAGGGTTTCTCTCTTTACCTTATCATCTATAACAAAATTCCTCTCTCTACCAGTCCCAGGGTTTTTGTTTGTACTATAACTCATCTAAGAAAAAGACATCCCTTTTGAAGGCAATTTAGCACTGTAAGGGCTATACAGCACTATAAAAGCTTAGATTTACTTAACCTCTAGCTACATCAGCCAGTCTCTAAGAATTCAGTCTAAGGATAATTAGCATGGAACAACCAAAAAAGGTGTTCATGGAAGCATTGCTTAAAATTCTAAAGCCAAAGAGGAATCTTTATCAGTAAATAAATGACAAGATAACTTTCAATTTAATGAGACCTTAGTGTCACTGAAATTAATAGAACAGATTTGTCAACACTGAAATGTGCACAGTGTATTCCTGATTTAAAATGAAGAATGCAAAGAAGTTTGTAAAGTATCATCTAATGTTTGTTTGTTTTTTAAAGTGCGCATGCATGTGTGTGTGTGTGTGTGTGTGTGTGTGTGTGCGCGCGCGCGCGCGTGCATGCAAGGAAACAAATTGAAACACACTCATAAAAGCTTTGACTTCAGTGGCTCTCTGTGCTTTGAAATTTAAAGCAACCTCCTCCTCCTCCTCCTCCTCCTCCTCTTCTGTATTTTTCTGTAGTAGTTGATTTTTCTACCAACCATGTTTGTTTTTATAACCATAAAAAACATTTGAATTGTTTGTATTTGGAAGAAATATGTCAGTGTGTCCATTATATCCCTGTGGCAATGTCATGTGACAGTAGCCACAAAACATACAACGACAAGATTAGAAGCCTTTGTTCAGTTCACAGGTCTGCTGGGAGGACTTCCCATTGTCTAGTCCACTTATGCTCTGTGATGAGCTGCCAGGATAGGCAGGAATGGATGGGCAAGGTTAGCACTAGCCAGGTGACAGTGTATACACTCTTGTTTACAAGCTGTGATACCATTTATTCCATGGTGGAGGTCAGGCTTCAGAAGACAAGGCAAATGTACCCATGTCTCCCAAAGGCCCACGTTTCATTGGCCCACCTACATTGCCACCTCCTTCCACCAGCTGGCACAAATACGAGACAGCTGGACCCAAGACTGGGGAAACAGGCCCTTGTCTGAACATGGACCAGAGCCCCGCTGCAGACTTTAACTGAGCCATAGAAGTAATCAATGCACTAGAGTCAGATGTGCCCACCACCAAAGCGAAGGCAGACAAGTCAGGAAACAGCAGAAAGTATGACCCAGTAGGTCCAATGTAGGTTTGTGGGAGGAACTCATGGCCAGTAAGAAGGGCACATGTGTCAGCTGTCACTTGATAAATGCGTCTGTCATATTTTTTGAATACTACCACTTCTTACAGGTTTTGGATGGAAGGGGTTGGGAGACAACAAGATCTCAGTTGACTCATAGGCAGCATTTACTAAAAATTTTGTCAATCAAATGCCCTATCTAATGCTGTTGCCCTAAAGCATAAGGATATGATCAGATTTTAACGACTATTCTAGTTGCATAGGACTTAAACTCCTCAAGGTTTCTGGACAGGCACATTGATGAAAACCTGTTTTGTATGTGTTCATTCTATGCAAAATTTGTATGTTTTTCCAAGGTTCAGCTAGCTTTCACTTTCACACGATCACTCCAGATAAACAGACACGGGTTTAGTGGGTGTGATTTAAAAAAAAAAATGTCATTTACTAACTTGTAAATGTTGATATAGACACTTGGCAGGTAGATAGGAACTGTTTATAAGAACTGCAGGCATCCTGAGTGTGTATTTACTCAACCTTTTAAAAATTAAGCTTAGAGTTTCTACAATGTGTAATGTTAAACATGCCGTCTATTTCAAACTTATTACAGTGGATAAACATGTTTATAAGGACTGCATTCAATTTCTAAAATGTTTCTTTTCATCCAAGTTAAAGAATTTTTATGTCTCATGGCATGTATTTATTTAACCAAAGGCTTGAAAGTTGAAAATATAAAATGATTGTTGCGCGTGAAGGAATTAAGAACTCTAAGACACCATAGATTAAACACTAATGAAATCCTGGTGATGAGTCCAATAAAGTGAAAACCTGAGCTGATAAAAACAGATGATGACATTTTAAAAGAGGATTTGAAAAGGAGAATAAAAAAAAACATGGATGTTAATCAGAGGATACCCTGCATGGCAATCATTAAATTGGGGAATTCGTCAAAGAAAATGTGTGGATTAAAGGGACACAGCTTGCCAGTGCAAACATCCCATTGCATTGGCAAGTCCTAAGAGCTGATAGACACGAGTGCATTGTATCAGCAATGGCTAGTATACAGTAAGAGATGACCCCCCAAAAAGTAAGAGATGATCAAGTGTTTCAGCTTATTAATCTGGCTCTTATAAATCACTTCGCAGGTCTTAGTCCATTCCTACAACGGATCACCTGATGCCGTAGCCTCTGCAAAGCCAGGACTAGACTGAAACACAGATGCAGACACACAGCACAGTAAGAGCAAACTTGGAGGCAAACCAAAACCTTAACCCATGAACCTCATTCCTACTTTTGGATCCACTTCACCAAGCAGTCCCTTGAGATGTTAGATTGATTGCTCCTGAATTAAGTTGCCAGCTTTTAACTGCTACTTTTATTCATGCAGCCCTGCTGCGCCACATTAATTGAAGTTTGAAGTCTACCCTTGCTTTGTCTGTTAGGCAAACCGCAGGGAAAAAATTAACTGCTGGAAACCCACAGCTCCACGTGCTTTCTTGCTTGATTTATTCAGGCTCAGTGAGAAGCTCAGGCACCTGATTCTGGACTGAAAAGCCAGCTTGGTGATAGAGAGCTAAGTCAGGAGGGAGCCTGGAGAGGAGCCCCCCCACCCCCACCCCCAGCCATTCCTCTCCATGGTGCCAGCCCAGCTCACTGTGTCCCACAGGGATTTCCAAGTTGACTCTGACAAGAGAATGTTCTAGTAAGAAATTAGATTTGTGCCTGGAAAGGCTCCTTACAAACATTTTTAAGTTGTTAAGTAATCTTTGTAAGTCTTTCAAGAGCTAGCAGGGCAACCTCACTGGCCACCTTGCAGAGTATGCAGGACAGTGACATTCCACCCTATGCAAGAGAGCTGAGAAAGGCAAAGGTGCCTCTGGGGGTAATGCTTGTGGATCACCAACTTGGGGAGATTTAGGATCACCTAGGAAACAAAGCCCCAAGTCTGTCTTTGGGGTGTTCCCACTGGGGAGTCACTGAGGAGGATCCACCATGAATGTGTTAGCATCCTTCCCCGAGGGCCAATGAATGAAATGAGAAAGATGAGCCTGTGGCGCACCCACAGTCAGCCCTCTGTGATCGCAGACTGCGCACATTGTGACAAGCAGCTTCAGGGTCCTGTCTCCATGTTCTTTCCTAGCAAGAAGGACTGTACCCCTGAAGTGTTAAACCTCCAAAACCCTCCCTTCTTTTAAATTGTTTCTAGTTAGGGATTTGGCCACAGAAGTAATTAATACAGAGTCTATAGGTACATGATTCATTCTTGTCTTCACCAACACAGAGAGGGTAATTATAAAACTTGAGGTGGCATGAACTATTATCAATATAATGCAGCCAGGTAGTAGAAGGAGTGAGACACACGGACAGAAGATGGACATGAAATGGGGGACACGCAATAAACATTACTAGTGACAAACCAGGACAATATACATGGAGAAGGCACCTATAGAGTAATGGAGGGAGGCAAAACAGGTTAATGAGCAATATGAAAATCAAACTGTGTAGGGGGCAGGGCTTGGGGAAGCTGAAGCTAAGTGCAGCAGCATGAGAGACTGGGCTGGCTTGGAAGGACAGACTTCCTGCTTGGGGTTTGCCTGAGGATGGCAGTGAAGACCCTGTTCAGTTCTGCCCCTAGGGAGCAGGAGCCGAAATGGGAATGGGTGTCAAGTACAGGGACTGGCACATCAGTTTAAGATCAGACAGCTGATGAACAAAAAGATTCAAGATGGGGAGACACTTGGTACATGGGGCAGAAGAAAGTCCCTCAGGCTGTGATGTAGGGGACATTTGCTGACAGATATAAATCTGAATAGCAGAGGACCTGTGCTTGCAGCTAGGCCATTTTCTGCTTACTTGTAAAACCCTACGGAGGTTTTAGTCCCTGGCTCTGTCTGAGGAAGAGGCTGGAGGAGGCAGAAGGTCTGGTCACTAGCTGAACTGCTGCCCTGACCCACCACCCCATGGGCCCAAGCCACCTACCCTCCCTGCCAATCTCAGTGTCTCTCTTCCGGATCTCGTAGCTTTGCTGAGTTGTCCCAGGAGAGCAAGGAAGCCCTAAGAGTTTCTAGAGGTCATACACACCTCAGAGAGCCAGGGAGAGGGAGGCTGAGCAGCACGGCACCTAGCGGCAGCTCAGAGCCAAGAAACCACAGTGAGCACAGAGCTGGGCCCATCTGAAGACAACAGATCAGCAACAGAAGATGGACAGGAAAAAGTACCCGAACCTTATCCCAGTGGATATTTTCCCCATTACCAACTCACTAGCTTAAATTTCTCTCCATGATCATTGCCAATATTCCATTGAAATGCAGTTCTGCCTCCTGAGAGTATTTCCTGGAAGGTGTGGACTTTTAATTCTATCTTGTTCCCTCTCCTTAGTTCTTGCTTCCAAGTCCTACCATCCTTTCCTGAATGAATTTCTTCCCTTGGTCATTCATGGTCATCAGAGGACATTCACTGAGTCTATTCTGCCAAGAATGTTGGGGTTTAACCAACACTCCTCATTGGTTTTGAGGCCCACCATGGAGGAAATGCAGGCCTGGTACTGCAAACTTGCTCTAACCCCTGTGGGTAGGTGGGTCCCAGCCTTGACGGGAATGAAAACCTGATGTGTTAGTGTATTGACATGGAGGTAAAATACCTCCTAAACACTTACGAGCTCATAGACTAGAGCTGCTGTCAGCCTGGGTTACAGAAGCTTCCTTTTGCAGAGGGCAGTTCAGAGTCTCACAACTGACCCAAGTGCTGAGAATAAGAGCCTGCTGTGGGTGCTCATCCCTAAGCAAGACCATCCCTATCATGTCTGTCCCTATCATGTCTGTGAGTGCTAGAACACGGAGAGGAACATGTGATGTTCCTTCTGGATATAGCATAGCCCTGGCAATCAGGAACACAGAGCTCATGGTTCAAGTCTTTCCGGATGGGTGAAGGAGGGAGAATGGCTGGGAATCACCAAGAGTGGGAGAGGAAAAAGAGGGCACTGGGGAATATGGTCATAACCCATACTACATGTGGATGGAATCATCAAAAATAGGTCATTTTTAAAGATTAGCAACCAGTGCCAAGCCTCAGTCTAACTGCCCGCTGCTGTGCTAGTAACTTTAAGCTCTGCATTGCTCCATTATTAACCCCTTGTGGCACTGTGGTACTTCATTTTCATTTGGCCTGGCTCCTGGAGTCTTGATTTGAGCTGAGTGGTTTTGCCATTATCTCACTCTCTGCTGTCAGTCATGTCTCCACACGTATGCAGTCAAGTTATCGAAACAATGATCTTTTTCTTAACTCCATTCACATCTACTAGAAAATAAATAAGATGTATCTAAAACTGCAGTCCACTCTGAAGGTTTGTTCCCCCGTGACTCTTACACACTTTGCAAGACTTTCTTAGTAATTTTTTAAAATCTCTTTTAGGAGACTCATAAGCTAATTTCTGAATCTTTCATGAAGATAGGCTCTGTAGTAAAGTCATTGCCTACACAGGCAAGGCCCTGAGATTTTTTTTCCCCATTCATAGTCAATTACTGCATTGAAAAATTAATCCACTTTCTGCAGCACAAGGAAAAAAATCTTCTAGAATGCTTGTTTTCATCAACAGCATTGACACATCCTCCCCAGACAGGGTCTAACTGAGAAAAGGTTTCGGTTCCAGAAAAAGACCCTTTAGGATAAAGCAATTTAAGTACAATCTCATTTTTAATATAATACAAAAGGAGACATTTCTGACCAACTAAGGCATTTACTATAATAATCTGAATTATGCTTTTGCAAGTCCTATAACAACAGACTCCTTTTGGGGGAAAAAAACAATTAAAAGAATTAAAGTCGTTAAAGTCATACACTGCCATGGGGGAGAACCAGAAGCTCCCCATCCTGAAGGCTTATGTCTTCCTGCACCAGCCTAGAAGCACATAATATCGGCACAGTTCCCACGACCAACAGCGAGAGTCACAGGTTACATGCTGTTCCCACTTTAGTGGAAAATGGCTTTCCCTTTAAATAAATGTCACTTTCAGAGAAGACGTTAGAGCACATGGCATAACTGTAGGGTTGTGAAGCCTGTGGCTACACACCAATCCTTCCACAGCAAAGGAAGCCCTCTTGTGAGCCTCAACCTTGCAAATCGAATCCAGGAAAAAGTCTTAGCCGTCAGGGGCCAAAGAGGTGGAAACCAATGCTTCAACTGGGATCTGCTTCTCTGAGCCACCATCCTCCACGTGGAGTCTTTAACCACAGAAATTGGTAGCGACAACAGAGAAAACAGAAGTGTTAACTAAGGCACAAAGTCAGCAGGTTTTCTGCTTTGTCTGTGCTGTGCCATTGCCCACACCATTCCTCTCACCACCTCAGCACACCCTGTCATCCTGTCCTTTCCTTACTTTCACATCCCTGTTTTATGGAATAAAGCCCCAGCACTAACAGATGTGGCAAAGAAATCACTTTAGCTAGAACCCTCCCTCCCTGCATCCAATTTCCAGCCTGTTAATGCCACAGACCTTTGCAAAGAACTCAGTATAACTTTCAATGACACCAACACACACACACACACACACACACACACACACATGCACACACACACACAAACACACATGCACCCACTTAGTCTCTTTAACTGAAAGTCTTTAGAAAGAGGAAGTAGCTCCAGGAACTCTCACAGCCTGTTCCCGGCTGCTGGGTGAAGGAAACCCACAGCAGACAGTTGCTCTAGCGGGGCTGGTGCAGGCCGGATGCTGCTTCGTAGTAACGAGTCTGCTGACAGTCAGCACATCGTCACACTTCTCTGTTTTGTCACAGTCTCCCTTCCCTCCAATACTAGAGATTGTACTTCAAAAACACATAATATAATGCTTTAGTACCATGGTCATTGGCATCTATTTATTGTCTGCAGCCGTAACCAGGGAGGGCAGCCCTGGGTAATGCCTAACCCAGAAAGTCTGACTGAGCCCAGTTAAGCAGCTGTGGGGGCAGGATTCCACTGATGAGAAGAGTACCCACAAAAAGCAGCCTGTTCTAGTCCACAAACAGCTTCCCAAGTAGAGCTTCCTGAGACACCAGAAATGAAGGCTCATTAACAAGAGACCAGGAAATCTCAAGCCCAGGTCTGCAGTAGAGAACTTGGTAGGCTCAACTCTTTTCTGAACAGATTCCTTGCTTTATTAAACGTAACCATTGGTTTCTAATTGTTTACTGTTTCCCAGAATACAGCAGGAAAAATACGACACCATTGCTTGGAATTCAGGAAGCAAAACCAATCACACAGCAGTACTTTGGCAAATGATTGTCTAAAACCAAGGCAGCCGTAACCAGGGAGGGCAGCCCTGGGTAATGCCTAACCCAGAAAGTCTGACTGAACCCAGTTAAGCAGCTGTGGGGACAGGATTCCACTGATGAGAAGAGTACCCACAAAAAGCAGCCTGTTCTAGTCCACAAACAGCTTCCCAAGTAGAGCGAGCTGAAGAACCAAGCTCAGGGCTCTCCTAGGACCAAAGTATTATTGCTGTCTCCTTCTATCTTTAAAATACACAGACTTCTGAGTTCACATCGGCACCCTGGCAGCCAGGAGTCAGGGGTCAGGGGTCAGGGGTGGGGGTGGTGTTGGGGCAGTGAGGGGTGGGTTCCTGAGTCCACTGGCTATGTATGCTTTCTCAGTCCTAACCATACATAGGTCAGTCTTTGGTCATTTCTCTAAACAACACAGTCATTACTCAACCCAAGATTACTCCTAGCCTCACTCCTGTAGAACAGAACATTCTGGCTTGTACTGGCTAATTTTGTGTCAACTTGACACAGCTGGAGTTATCACAGAGAAAGGAGCTTCAGTTGGGGAAATGCCTCCATGAGATCCAGTTGCAGGGCATTTTCTCAATTAGTGACCAAGGGGGAGGGCCCCTTGTGGGTGGTGCCATCTCTGGGCTGGTAGTCTTGGGTTCTATAAGAAAGCAGGCTGAGCAAGCCAGGGGAAGCAAGCCAGTAAAGAACATCCCTCCATGGCTTCTGCATCAGCTCCTGCTTTCTGACCTGCTTGAGTTTGACCTGCTTGAGTTCCAGTCCTGCATTCTTTGGTGATCAAAAGCAGTACGGAAATGTAAGCCGAATAAACCCTTTCCTCCCCATCTTGCTTCTTGGTCATGATGTTGTGCAGGAATAGAAACCCCGGCTAAGATATGGCTCAAACGGTTCTCCTAAGGGAGGCAGTGAGCATACAAGATCTCATCCCAAGCAAGAAGCAAGGCATCCCCTTCAATGCCAATCATTTGGGAAGTTGGGGTTTGGGTTCCGGTGCTGACATGGCTTCAGTTACTTAGAAGTAAGTGTTAGAATCCCACAAACATAGCCTTTTCCCCTTGGTAGCACTGCATATGAATGGAGACAGATGAATGGACTTGAATTCTTAATCTTTAACAAAAAAACATATAGCTGTCAGGACCCTTCCTTTATCAGGGCTGATTATTCTTGAGGTCGTGTGTGTGTGTGTGTGTGTGTGTGTGTGTGTGTGTGTGTGTGTGTGTGTGTTAATGCTTTTTATTAATCAAATAAGTGCCTTAATGCTGTTCCTCATAAATCATTGCTCAACCATCTTTTGGCACCAGGATAAGGTGTTCCTGTTGGAGGGGAGGGGAGGTGTTAGTAGATCATTTTCTTCCAGAAAAGTATGTTCATGTTGCTTGTTCTGTAAGATCCTCTATGCGTGTCTGAGGTCTCAGGGGGTCATTTCCTTTACTGATAAATTATTACTGTGATAAGCATGTGAAAAGCGGGGGACACAGTGGGAAAGCCTCCACCTGCTCATAGGTACTCAGTCCAAACAGCCTTCTCTCCGCAAGGGAAGCTGCCAGAGCCAGGCCACATTCTCAGACAGCTCCCGGGAGGCCCATGGCCCTGCTCCTTCCTCTCTGTGGTGTCTGCACCATCTACAGTGACTCAGGACCTCAAGTTCACACCGCCATGTACCACAAAATCCTAATGAGTGTGTTCTGTGCCAGGCCCAGGGGATGGGAATAGAAAGGAGATGTGACCCCACCCCAACCCTGGCATCTTCATCGATGGACCTTAAGTCTAACTTCACAAAGGCGCTTAGCATAAGCGATGTCCTTCCAGGGCTGAGGGCAATGTGGAACTCTTGAGAAAGGGCCACTCACCTTTTGAGCTCTGCTCCCACACACCAAGACATTTTTTGCCACAAAATAAAATCATTTCAGTGTTTGAATCCGGAGAGGGCAATGATCTCCGTGGGTGCCCATGAGGTCAGGGTGTGTGTGTGTGTGTGTGTGTGTGTGTGGTCAATGGTGGTGTGCTGGGTCCCTAACAAAAGCTGGCTGTGTTTCTGCTCACCAGGAAGGAATATGGAATGGGGTGACCCATACTGAGCCCACGGTGCTTCTGGTTAAGGGCCAGTGCAGATACAGCAGTGCTGAAAGCTTCGTGGGGTTACTCCAATAACCTCCCTGGGAGACTGGGCTAACAAGCCAGAGTCCAACTCAGTCATCGCTTTCTTGACAATCTAGATAATGCTGGCTTCTACTTATCTAGAGGAACAACTGTATTTTAAACTTAAGTTTTCCTCAAATAAAATTTAGATTAGTGGGAAGTGATTCAAAAGAAAAAGCCCTGCACAAAAACATTTTTTAAAAGTACTTCTCAGGAGATTCTGTGAAATCTCTCAGCCTGGTTATGTATTCCAGCTCGGGTCAATTCCAGTTTGGTTGCAACGAAGCTGGAACCTGGGGCAACATTTTATGTTATCAAAACATTGGTTCCATATTAGAAAAGGAAGGGCTGAAACCCACAAACAAAAAAGATTAAAAAAAAAAAAAAAAAAAAAAAAAAAGAAAAGGAAGGGCCTAGTCCTTGGGACTTTCACCATCTTTATGAGGCAGATGAGTACACTAAGGGTTGGAGCTAAGTAGGTGATGGGTCCCATTCTCTAGAAAAGTAGACTACACTTCACAAAAAAAGTGATGATATGGTTTCATCAAAGACAAGATGCTCACAATGCTGACTTAAGCAGTCCGGCCCCAGCTTTAAGCAAGTGTTAGAGAAAAGCTAACAACAACCAAATGTGAAGCGCATGGCTCCTTCTTCAGAGCTTCCTGTACCAGGATGTCAGTCATCACGTACAGAAAGCCAAAAGCAAGCAGTGGTGGTTAGGAGGGGCTTAGCTGCTAGAGTACTCATGCAGGAAATGCTGGATCCAGTTCCCCAAACCAAGGCACAGTTTATGGTTGTAATCACAGCTCTTGGGAGGTGGAAGCAGGAGGATCAGAAATTCATGATCATCACCACATGATGTCTGAAAGCAGCTTAGAAATAGGAAGAAAGAAAAGGAGGGAGGGAGGGAGGAAGGGAGGAAGGGAGGAAGGGAGGAAGGGAGGAAGGAGGATGGAGGTGGAGGGAGGAAAACAGACACAGACAGAGACAGACAGACAGACAGACAGACAGACAGACAGACAGACAGAGTATGGATAAACTCAGAGCATGGCTCTGGTGTGTCTCAGTGAAATCTACTGGTGTGAAGAAGTTAGAGATGGGCTAGCCATAATGGGTATATCCTTCGCCCTTGGTTAGATGGATATATTTGACTTTTCTGATTGGTGTAAAGTTGAAAGTGGAGGGGAAAAAAAATCTAGAGAATTTGTCATTAATACTTAAGTCCTAGAGATTAGGGACTGATTTCTTTATATAAGTGTCTTAGGGTTTCCATTGCTGTGAAGAGATACCATGCTCGATGGTAACTCTTACTAAGGAAAACATTTAATTAGGACTTGCTTACAGTTTCGAAGGCTTAGTCCAATCTTGTCATGATGGGAAGCATGGCAGTGTGCAGGCAGACACGATATTGGAGGTGGAGCTAAGAATTCTACATCTGTATCCACAAGCACCAGGAAGAGAAGCACACTAGGCCTGGCTTGAGTGTCTGAAACCCCAAAGTTTACTCACACCTACTCCTTCAAGGGCACACCGCTGAATACGGCCACACCTTATGAGCCTATTTTCCTTCAAAGCACCACAACAATTTACCCCTTAGCCTCCTGGATAACAACTCAAGGTAACAACAGGGCTTCCTTTGAGTCTAACAGCAGGCAACTCCCTGGGTGTCTAATATGAATGAAAGCTGCACCTCTGGATACTTCGACAAGCTGCACGTGAGACTTCACTTATCCTGTGATCCAGCCATTGTCCACTTGTATAGTGAGCCTCTCGAAACCCAGCATTGCCATTGGGAGCCAGCAATTCCAGAGCTTCCTGCCTGGGTCTCTCTGGTCCTCCTGACACTCAATGCTGCACCTCAGAACCTTTCCAGAACTGTCTAATGGACCCACTCCTGGCTTGAGTCTTCCTGCTTCTGTGCTTTAACTCCATTCCATGTAAAATGAAGAGAATAAGAGAAATAGATGATTTACAGAAAAATGTTAAGTTCTTGAGCCACTCAAGACTTTGAAGCCAAGGCCTCGATTATTTGGAACAGTATTAAACAGTTGTGGATGTAAGTATCCAAATATAGCACAGGAACAAGACTATAGGAAACAGAAAGACTCTTTGAGTGCAAAACAGCCAAGGAAAAACAATGTATGTTGCCTTATTTCACAAAACATACCCACAAAGAAAAAAAAGTACAGATGATAAAATGTGTTCAGTATGTTTGTTCAGTTGTAAGACTAAAAATGAGCTTTCTGGGTTTGTTTATTTGCTTTTGTAAAAATTTACAATCCATCATGAAATAATAACTAATAATGCAAGTTGTAATTTATTAAAATCTTATGCCATGTTAAAAATAGAACCCTTCCCTAATGACCCAGCGCCTGCTAATAATCATGTACCATTCTCCACTCATGTCATCATTATCCTCAAGCACAGGAAACCATGAGATGGGGGTTTACAGATGAGCAACTCAGTGCAAAATGGCGGGACTTTCCAGGTGTGTCTGTCCCAACATTGGCAACATCAGCCCTGGTTCTACCCTTCTTCCTCTCTGGTACATATGCCCTGTAGCTGTGCCCCACAGAAGGGATATGACCAGAAAAGGAATTTCTTACCCATGAAACAGGGTGGTAAGTATGCTTGCCCCATACAGTGGTCATAAAGACAACACAAGCTTTCCTAAACAGAGCTTGGATCCTTGATGTAAGAGCCTCTGCCTCCACTGTATGAATACAGAGTCCTAGGAAACAACACTGGGTACCAAGAATCAACTGTGACCCCCTGAAGAGATTAAGGTTTGAAATAGGTTCGTGTTATTTAGGCATGAGAGAGTGAAGGATTTTTTTTTTCAAAACGCACACTTGGGGTAATCTTCATTATTCAGTATTATTGATTTCAGAGATTAATTATAGTTCATTTTCATAGGTCAACAGAAGAATGAAAGTTCTCATCATCTTCTGGTCATTCACTTGAGGCTGAGGTCAGGCCATCCCAGGCCTGAGTGGTATGCGAGTCATCACAAGGCCTTGGGTCGCTGAACTCCCTGGCTTCTTTTCTGACAATGTCTGCCTTTATGAAAGGATTGGAGAGACTTTGAAGTACTCTGATGCCCAAGACCCACCACAGAATGCTTGATCAGCTGCTCTGGGTATAGCCCCAGCAAAAGCTAGGCTTCAAAGAACAATTGGGTGATTAAGCATGTCGTCAGCTGGGGACCACCTGAACTGACAGCACAAAGAGATAGGCAAATTTGACGAATGTGTTTTGTAAGTCTAAATGTAGGTGATGATAGTAAAAACTTGAGTTCTCAAGGGAAATGTTTAAAAGCAATCAATGCTCTCTGTGTTAGGTATATATCTGTTCATTTTACTTTCAAGCTCTGCATTGTTGGAAATAATACCTAATGTTTATTGAACACTACATGGTAATAGCCACTGTTCTAAATGTTTCCCATAGTAAAACAAACAGCCCAGGGCTTAGACTGCTTGACTCAAAGACACTCAGAGCATCTCTATTCCAAGTCCCAAAATATACTTTAAAGTGATTCTAGGTAGTACATTAACTTTGAGTTGCAGAGATTAATTTTTGTGCTTACCCAGTATTTTTTTTACAAGTACACAGTTCAGCTTATTCCCATGAGCAAAACCAACAAAGAATAGGAATGTGTCTAACACAACAAAGGCCACATATGTAACTAACATTTGGCTCAACACTGAAAAATGGAAAGTGTTTACTCTGAGATCAAGAACAAAGTTTACATATCCACCAGCATCACCTCTGTTTGTTGTAGTGCTAAAAATCCCAGTTAGACAAGAGAATTCATCCAAACTGAAAAGAAATCAATATGTCTCTGTTTGCAGATGGCATGATTTTACATAGAAAACTCTGTAGGCTCAACAGACAACTGTTAAAATGAAATGCATTGGTCCCAGTAAAATTTCAGATATAAAATGCAAAACTGAGCAGCGTCTCTATACATTAACAAATAATCTGGAAAAAAAAGAGAGAGAGAGAGAAAGCAACTGATTTTCAGCACCCACAGATGAGGAGAGTCAATTCGTTTTAGCCAACTATTTATGAAAGATCTTTATACTGATAACTTCAAAGTATGAATACATAAAATCAGAGAAAGTATGAATAAATGCGAAAGAATCTGGTGTTTATCTACTGGAGGAATTTGTGCTGTTAAATGTTGTATTGCACAAGTTAATATAAACTATTGCTATCTCATCAAAATTCCAATGACATTTTTAACATAGGAAATAGTAAAACAATTGAAAACTTCATGTGAGGAACTAGAATAGCCTCTAAGTGAGCAGAATGCCCAAAGCAAGAACAAGGCTAAAAGCTCTGCACGTTCTAATTCCACGCCTCAAGGTGTTTTGAATATACTTCGCCCAGGGTGTGGCATTATTAGGAGGTGTGGCCTTGTTGGAAAACATGTGGCCTTGTTGGAGTAGGTGTGTCACTCTGGGTATGGGCTTTAAGACCCTTGTGCAAGTTGCCTGGGTCTGGAATTTGCTTTGTCCCAGGCTAGCCTTGAACTCAGAGATCTGCTGGCCTCAGTCTCCTGAGACTAAAGGCATGTACAACCTTGTCTGGGCCTAAGCTTTTCATGGCCACTATGCCTCAAGATCTCCATGTCAAGATGTGGTCAGAAGCCTGTGTCTTCCAGCCTCGAGATCTGGATCACAGCTGTGCTCTCCATTTATGGATTGTAGTTCATTCCAGATGTGGTCAAGTTGACAACCAGGAATAACCATCACATGCCACATAACAGAAGTGTATAGATCGAAAAAGTGTGGTTGTGTAGAGAGAGAAACAGACACAGACACAAAGACAGAAACACAATAGAGAATCCATAAACACACACACACATTTATAACCAATTGCTTTTTTATAAAGATGCCATGAGGACTTCATGGGAAAAGGTTAGATATCAATAATGATGACTGAAAATGATGACACAGGGCTTACACCATACACTACACACAAAAGCCAACTCAAAATGCATGAAAAACAGAAGAACTGGATCTGAAAATCCCTTAGGAGGAAACAGCTCTTCACATTGGTCTTGGAAATGCTTTGAGTTTAATGTGCTATCAACACATATGTAGCAAAAATTAAACAGATGAGATTGCATCAAGTTCAAAAGTTGTACATAGCAAGTGAAATTATCAGCAAAAATGAAAGGCAATCTATCTGATAAGGAGCTAATATCTAAAGTACCTATGCAACCATATAACTCAGGAAGGAGAAACCCTTGGTTTGAAAGGGGAACAGGAGAATAAACATTTCTCAAAAGACAGCATGCCCCAGCACTCGGGAGGCAGAGGTAGGCGGATTTCTGAGTTCAAGGCCAGCCTGATCTACAAAGTGAGCTCCGGGATAGCCAGGGCTACACAGAGAAACCATCTCAAAAAAAGACAGCATGCACACATCCAACAGGAATGGATAAAGTTTCTGATATCACTAACCACTGGGGAAATACAAATAACTTTATGGCATATCATTTTCCACTTACTATGATGGATATTATTTTTAAAAATAAGATTAACATGTAATAACTAAAGAGAATGAGAGCTATTAATGAGAGTACAAATTGGTTCATTTCTTACAGGAAATGGTAAGGAAATCCTCAAAAAAAACTGAGAATATTATCTAGCAAACCCTCTTCAAAATTTTATACACAGGAATTGAAATTGGGGTCTTGAGGTGAACAGCAGCATCTTGTTCACTGAAGCATTATCCACAACATCCAAGTTGTAAATACAGCCTCAATGTGCATAGATGGATATGTGTGTATAGATTAAAGATTCTACTGTGACATGGATAGATTTGAAGAATTTTAAGCTAAGTGACATAAGCCAAACACCAAAAGATGAGTGTTGCATAATCTCACTTACATGTGGAATCTGAAACTGTCACACTAATAGGTGCAGCATGGAGAGTAGCTTACCAAGAGCTAGAGCAAATGAAGTGAAGATGATGTTCCAAAACCTACTTTAATAAGGGTTCTTAAAGGCTTCAGCCTCCCTTCTAGCCCATCACCCACTAGAGGTAGTGGAAAGGAAAGGTTAATGGGGCAAAGGAAGATGTGGACCTGTTTAGAAATAGTTCTTTGGGGTGATTCCAGTCTTCATTGTCAGGATATCAACAGTTCAGTTCAGAGACATAAGCAATGGTAGTTCAATCCACTTGCAAACTCCATTCATGAAACAGCAATGGCAGTTTGATTCAGAACAAGCCAGAAAGGCAAGAAGCCACCAGAATATCATGAGAAGTTCTCTGGTGCCCTTCTCTCTACAAAGTCACAACAAAGGCGAGGAGAACCAATGCCTCAGCATTGTCATTGAAGTCCAGTGTCAGCAAAACCCAATGAAGACCAGCAAAGAGTGCTAAGGCAAACCAATGCCACACAATGGTACCCACTGTCTGTTGGGTTGTATTTATATTCTTTCCCAACATCCTCTCAAGTGTCTGCTCGAGCAAAACATCACATGTCCCTTTTCCAGGCAGCTTCCAGAAAAGCACCACATGTTCTCAGCAAAACATCTTCCCATGCATCTGCTTCAGCAAAACACCTTCTCATTAGACAGTTTCCAGAAAAACATCACAAAGCACAGCTGAGTCTCCAAAGAAACTGGAAAGTAACACTTCAAATATAGAATTACAATCTTGCTTAAGCTCTGGAAACCTGCTCTACAGCAGACCATCTATACCTACGGTATGCGTGTTCTAATAACTAACACAACTTTTCTAAGAAGGGAGATCTTAGGTTAAGTGTTTTTTCCTAGATACTTTTCTACTGCTATGATAAAACATGACACTCAAGGCAACTTATAGAAGTAGGGGTTTATTGGTGACTTTTGGTTCCAAAAGTACAATAGCCCATCACCATCAGGGAGGCAAAGTGTGGCAGCAGCAAACTCAGCAACTGCAGCAACAAACTGAGAGCTCACTCCTTAAACCAGAAGCAAGAAGTGGGGATGATGCTGGACTCTAAAATCCCAAAGCTTTCCCTCAGTGACTTACTTCCTTCAGCAAGACCACACCTCCTATGCCTGCACAGTGCCATCAAACTAGGCAACTAAGGATTCAAATGCCTGAGGCTATGGGGACATCACATTCAAGCCACTACAGTGTTCTTACTAGATTTAAAAATAAAATAAAATAAAAAGGAGAAAAGAAAGAAATTTGGGGGAATGAAGAATAAGTCCACGGCTTTGATTCTTTGTGTTTTCATTGGTGATCATTTGGCCTCACACTTGTGGGCATGCGATGGTACTATCTCACTGGATTCCTAACTTGTTCCAGAGGGGTCGGCAGAGAGATAGTTCTCAAGTTGCCTATTGTTTGTGCTACTCAGATTTTATGCTCTGAATTTGAGAAGAGTAGACACTCATAGAGGGAACAGATAGATATAGCACGGCAGAGTTTAGAAAGAGAATGATCAACTGAATAATGGAAAATAACCAAAGAAGAAAACAGGCTCCTGCCCAATTTTTTAAACTTGTTGTAAGGATTTAGAAACTGAAGATTTCATGCCACCTACAGATCATCTCCAAACCAGGAAACTGAAAAGTGGAGATGTAATATATGTTTGGCACACTCCCTTAGGAATCTGCTTCATTTGCATAACCTAAATTAAAAAGATAAATGTTTGCATGAAGTCAGAGAAAAGTGCAATCTTGAATCAGCTGGCCAATTGCCTAACGTACTAAAATAAACCTCACTATGAACTTTGCTTTCTTCTCTCAACACAGAGAGCTGGAATTAATAGAAGGGAAAGAGGGGAGGGCTTACGTATGCTTTCTGTTAGGGAGAGCAGCCGCTGTCAGGGTTGAAGGATAATTCCAATAATAAATCCCCTTTTTTGACTGCTTATAGAAATGTGCCATAAAAACAGAAAAGAGGAGAGGAGAGTAGGGGGTGGAAAAATAGAGGAAAAGTTTAGTTTCCTTAAACTCCAGTGTTATAAGCTTGGTCTACACCCACAAAGGGAAATTGTTTTGGCACAACTGAGAAGCATGAGTTATCAATAAAGTGCTCTTCGTCACATCCAATAAAACAACACCTGTACCCTTAGCGTTCTTCCACAGTGTTTATAGTCTCTAGAGGCACGAGTGGCCAGGCCCTGTCCCTGAGGACCTCCAACCACAAACTCTGCCCACAGACCACTAACTGCGGGACCCAGCCCCTCCAGACTCAGGTAGCCAAGCCCAGACCCACAGAGTAAAATGCCCAAGCTCAGGACTTGAAAGCCCACCAATCACTGAGCTTGAAATCTCACCGATCCCCACCCTGGAAGTCTCATTCCTCCCAAGAAACCCTGAATAAATCCTGTCTTCTACTCAGTTCCCTGTTGCTTCTTACCTGAGCAGAGGGAGCCATCCTCTTGGGCAGGGACCCTCCCAATAAATCTCTTTTGTGACGTTTGTTGTGCAGCATGACCTTCTGGTGTTCCTTCACAGCTGTATCACTGGCATTGGGGGAACCCTCCCCTTCTGCCCCAGCTCCCCAAAGCAGAGCTACATCAGTTCGGTTGGGGAAACCTGCCTCCTCAGAGCTGAACCACTTACACTGTGCCCTCAGCATTCCTCAGTGGTGTCCCAGTCAGGGACTCCGGCTTGACGAGGAGCTTTAAAAGCACCAACAGAGAGGGCAGAGCCAAACCTGACTTCTGAGTGTTTTATTCAAGACGCAAAGGCTTTTTACATCTACAGATAAACCAAGTGCTGTAATAGGAGTATTTCTGCTCTGTGCTCAAACTCTCGGAGGAGAAAGCTACCAGGTACACTGAACTCACAAAGTTCTCTCAAAACAGTAAATGGCTAAGTAAAACACCCACAATAACTTATACCCACAATAACTTACCCTTACAGACCACAACACAAAAACAGTAAAATAAAATGCTATAGTGAGATTGCAAAGGGACTCTTACAAAGCCAGGTATATCTTTGCAAAGCAAGAATGCTGGGGAGAGAATGAAATGTGAGAAGTGGCCCTGAGCCTGCATCAGTCCAAGAAGAGAGTTACTTCCTTCCCCAGGGAACAGTGTCAGGTGACAACTTCAAGTCTAGCCACTCATAAGTAAGCACACAGGTATGGTGACAGCTAGAAGCTGTGAGTTATGGCATTTGGCTTGTCTTGAGAGCTCCTTTCACAAATCCATTCTTAATTTCAGCTCACAGCCCTGAAGATGAGTCTGTCTCCCTTGGACTTGGCAAACATACCTGGTATTTTATGTTGACTCTTGACTTAGAGTCTGGGAGATAGTCTTTCCTCGCCTTCTCCTTGGTTTTTCTCTCTAGTTGACATTTCCCAGACACCTATGATCTGCTTCTGTACCAATCCCTAGAGACCCTTGGCTGCCCTTACTTAACAAGATAATCTCAAAATATGTAAAGCATAGACTGGCAATGTACAGAGCAAAAATGACAAATTAGAGCTATGATGAAAGTCTTCAATGTTCCCAAAATAGTTTGTATAAAAACTGAACACAGACATAAAAATAAAAATCAAATATAAGATCAATCTTCTTAATCTAATGAGTATGCATCATAGAGAAAATGCTATTCTCTTTAAATATGCACAATTCATTCCAAAATATGCTTGAAGCAAATTAAAGATCCCCACAAACAAACACAAAATCCAAAGCAACAACATAAAAGACACAGACAACACTCTCTAACCATAATGTAGTAAAATAAGGACTCAGAAAAAAATAATTCATGTTTTACAACTAAAATTAGACTTCTATAAAAAAATATTTCTAAGCTATAAAGTAAACTAGAGAGAAAGCGTGTGTGTGTGTGTGTGTGTGTGTGTGTGTGTGTGCGCGCGCGCACAAGCACAAGCACAAGCACAAGAAAGAGAGAGATGAAGAAGAGGAGGAGAGATGAGGGGAAGAAGTGGAAGAAGTGGAGTAGGGGAGAAGAGGAAGAAGAGGAAAAGTAAGAAGAGGAGGAGAAAATATGCTAAGAGAATAAAAGAGTCAATGAATTCAAGCACACATTCTTTGAATAGATGAATCGTTGTCAATAGGGAACAGAAAAGAGTGTGTACAGAATTTACAGAATAAAGAAATTTAAAAATGATAACAGGGATAACATAGAGCTAAAAACCTTGTCTTGGTGTGTTAGGGTTGCTGTAACACAATGACTTAGACTGGGTTATTTGTAAACAACAGATGTTTATGGCTCATGAAGAGCTAACTCTGGAAGTTGAACAGCCTGACATCAAAGCATGAGACATTCAGTATCTTGGAGGGCTCACTCTGTTAGATGGCTTTATGTCAACTTGAAACAAGCCAGAGTCATCTGAGAGGAGGAAACATCAATTAGGAAAATGTCTCCAAAAGATTTCCCTCTAAGCAAGCCTGTAGGGCCTTTCTTAATTAGTGATTGATGGGGGAGGGCCCATCCCATGATGGTCTGAGCTGTGGTCCTGGGTTCAACAAGAAATCATGGGGAGCAAGCCAGTAAGTAGCACCCCTCCATGGCCTTTGTATCAGCTCTTACCTCCAGGCTCCTGCCTTGTTTGAGTTCCTATCCTGACTTCCTTTGATGATGAACTGTGATATAAAGGTGTTAGACAAATAAACTCTTTCCGCTCCAACTTGCTTCTGGTCATGGTGTTTCATCACAGCAACAGTGACCCTAACTAAGACACCGACTCTGCAGTCACTCCCTGCTTTTAAGACTTCATATGGCAGAAAAGATGAACAAGTTCCTCGGTCCCCTATATTAAACATTTCCCAAAGTCTCAATCTCAACACTAGTGTGTTGGGCATGAGTATCCACATTCATCAGCGAACACACACTCAGACAATAGTTGCAATGATTTATAGCATTATATGAAAACTAAAGTGTTTCCAAACAAAAAACAAAAATAGCAACCCTAAGTAAACACAAATCCACTAAAGAGAGTGAGTCAGTTGTATAAGGAAGGAAAGAACATCCATAAAGTAGCTCTGCAGCACCAGGGCCGGACATGTGTCTGGGAGATTTAGTAGGCCTTTAAGAAGTACACGAGTGCTTTTGTATCTAGACATTTGCAGAACCTGAAAGAGTGGGAAGCTCTACAGTTCTTTTTAGGAGATGAACAACGTCTCAAAAATCAAAGTGGAACAAAAGCACCATAAGAGCATAGTCTGAGCCCAGCCACTCTCAGGAGCACAGACATGACATCTAAT
>NC_034597.1:52931953-52944555 GCF_900095145.1 Mus pahari | reverse complement strand
CACACACACACACACACACACACACACACACTGAGAAAGGCCATGAGGAAGACACAACAGGAAAGTATCCATCTATAAGCCAGATAGCCTTCACCAGGAACCAAAGCAGCAAGCATCTATTCTTGGACTTCCCAGATTCCCAGACTGTGAAGAAATAAACACTAGCCTCTGGCATTCAATCACAGCACCTGCCTTTCTGATGGCAAAACATTGCCATTTGCCAAATCCAAATAGTGACTCTGCAGAAGATCATCAAAAGCCCCTTCACAGCACACATCATCATTTAATCTGAATGACATCACTGGGGAGACACTGGAAACTTTAGCCACACTAAAACCCATGATACAGAACCCACTCTTCCCAGGCAATCATAAGATCCTTGTAACATTTCACTTAATAAAAGCTTCCTTACACAGATGCCCTTCTTCCCATGCTGGCCTCCTCCCTAGCCATCCATTAAATGGCCAATGGGTTTGAACCATTAATGGTTTCCTGTTCTGTTCCCTCAAATGAGTAGGAAAATGAGTGATGTTAGCATAAAATGCCCATTCCACCTCTTGATATGGGAAGAAGAATATCTTACAACACCCCTCAAAAACTCAAGATCCATGCTATGTTTTCTCACCTCCCGCTGTGCCAGGCACCTCCATGCTAACCACACATCAGCACAGTAGCATGACGGCTCAATGGCTCAAGCTTGCTATGGAGTTAAGTACTTGAACACTCAGTAAATAATGGATGGTTTTAGTGTTGCCATTTTCTCGTAGTTCAGGGTTCACAGGTTGTATAAGTGTTGTATGGATCCGGAAGGACATTATAGACCAGAAGTCCTTACTGTGGCCACAGTGCCATGGCTTTCCAGGTTTACAGTACATGGGAATCACTGGAAAAACCCAGCTTCTGAGCCTCTTCTATGAGGTTCCAAATAACTCAAATAAGGGGCTCAAATAACTGAATGCCAGAAAATTTCAGGATGCTGCTGCTGTGGCTTGCAGACGACATCCTGAGAACCATCATCCCTTCAGAGTCACTCAGAGAAAATAAGATATTGTTACCCCAACCATTCTGAGTGAGGTTACCCAGACACAGAAAGACAAGTATTGCCTGCCTTCTCTCCTGTGTGGATGCTAGCTCTGACTCTCCAGATGGGTGTGTCACATTTGGAAAGCCCACAGATCCCATTGGCATCTGCATGTGGCCCATACTTATCTCCTTGATGCCTCTTTCCCACATTGAACTTGTGTTTGGAGAATACTGTCACTTCTACTTTCAAAATCCATTTCAAACCCATGTGCAGAAGCCATCACCACTGGTCATTAGACAAGAGAGTTGGCACCTTCTAACTTGTGTTCTGCTGGAATAATAAGCAGAGGATAACCATGGTGATCCTTTATCCATGGAAGTCAGTATCTCTCCACTGCTCAAGTCCTCTGGTAGCTTCCCGGGTCACTTGGAACACCATCCAGCACTGACATAATAGCCAACAAGAATCTGTTGTATCTGACCTCTAGTTTTCTCCCAGACCTGGATTCTAACCTTGTTTCCAGTTCTCTGTAGATTGATCACAGCAATCACACTGTTTCCATCTCTACAACTATTTCAAATATTTTTATCTTTCCTTGAAACACTCTGTCACACAACCCCACTCCCAGCTTATAACTCTGCTTTCTGTGAACTGAGAAGGAAACACCAATTTGTCTCTGTAGTTATCTGTGACTCATAGTTGTGCCCTTCATCTCTCCCTCTTCAGAAAAGTACTGACTACGCTTTCACTAAGTGGCACATTCTTGTCTACTGGACCTATGCTAGTTAGTTCTTGTCAGCCTGACACAAACCTAAAGTCATCTAGGGAGAAAGAACATCAACTGAAGAATTGCCCAGATCAGATTAAGCTCTGGCTATTTCTGTGAAGCATTTTCTAATTGCTGATGAATGTATGAGAGCCCAATCCACTATAGGCTGAGCATCCTTGTATGTGGCTCCTATCCATTGCAGGCTGAGTCATCTTTAGGAAGCTGAGTGAGCCCAGATATATTAAAAAAGTAGCTGAGCAAACCAGAACGAGAAAGCCAGTAAGTAGAATTTCCCTACGGTCTTTGCTTCAATTCCCACCTCCAGGTTTCTGTCTTGGATTCTTGCTCTGACTTTCTTTGATGGTGGGATATAAGCTGTAAGCTGAAATAAGCCCTTTCTTCATCAAGTTGCATTTGGTCAAGGCTTTGTCATAGTGACAGTCACAGACTAGAGCAGAATCCCTTTCCTCTCAGCTTCATTAGATATCTTCAGGGTAATCTATTTCTTCTCCTTTCTAGGTTATTCTTGTCATCATGAAAACATACTACAATTTTTCCCCTCTTTAAAACAGAAAGACCCGATGGCTGGACAGATGGCCCGGTCGGTAAGATGCTGCCTGCACAAGCACAAGGACTTGAGTTCAGATCCCCAGCACCCACATAAAAAACTAGAAACAATAGTACACATCTGTAATTCCAACACTGGACAGTTAAGAGACATGCAGATCACTGGAGCCTGCTGGCTAGGGAGCTGCCCGGAATTAATGAGCTCCGGGATCAATGAGAGAATGACCCTGCCTCAAAAAATAGGGTGGAAATATGCTGAGAAACAGCACATCACAACACAGACCTCTGGCTTCACATGCACCACACACACACACACACACACACACACACACACACACACACACACGTACACACTCACGCATATCTCTCAACACATATATACACATAGATAGATAGATAGATAGATAGATAGATAGATAGATAGATAGATAGATAGACAGACAGACAGATAGATAGATAAGATAAGATAGATAGATAAATGGATGGATGGATGGATGGATGGATGGATGGATGGATGGATGGATGGATGGGCAGGTGGGCGGGTGGATAGATTGATAGACAAACTAGTCCTCTTACTATGTTTGCAATATCTATGACCCATGTGGACAAAAGTCCTCTACTGATGCTCTCTCTTCCTCCAGTTACTCCAGATCCGATCACAAATTCCCAGTGTAGATCTTAAGCCAACAAAATCAGCTTTAGAATATATCTCATATGACCAAGTACCGTCTTTTGGCATAGGCCACCACTGCCTCCAGAATAACTTCAGTTGGCCTCAAGATGCCAAAAAAAAAAAAAATTCAGGTTTGGCTCCTTCTTAACAGTACCTTTCCATTCCCTCCTTCTCCAGCTCCAAGAGCCAGCTGACCTCATGTCCTGTCACGGTTCTCTTATTCGCTCAAACTAGCCCCCAGCTTGTCCTCTCTACTGCTCTTCAGATGCACCTGCTTCGCAAACCTCCTCAGAGCTCTCATCAACCCCTTCAACACCTTTACATTTTTTATAAAATGTCACATCACCCCACCTAACCACCCTATATGAGGTACTCAAACTCACCGCCTTTCAACTTTCACTCCCACAAAATTTACCATTTACTAAAATATGACAAAGTTTACTTAATTAGATTTTTTGAAAGTCCACTTCTGCTCTCTCGTTTATCCAGGAGAGGGCACGTTTGCTTAACCTCTAACCCTTCCAGAAGGTAGCAACTTGGGTGCATGTTGAGATACAGAGACTACTAGTTCCTACCTAAATAATGATGGAAATTTTCTGTTTAAATTCTATATTCTCATCTGTTGAGCACTACTGATCCAAAATTCCTGCCACCTTCCAAATCGAATAATTTACTGCACATGAATCCGTGGGCAAGTTGGGAAAGTGGGTGGGTGCTTACACTAGCAAAGATTATATGTTGCTCTAGTAAGTGTTCAAAAGACAGGATCTGACACAGGAACTTGTGTGACTATTTACAAACATCTCATGGTTTGAAAGAACAGGTGTTCGAGGAAACTGTGCACGGATTTGCTAGGAAAGCATCCTCGGGTTTCCTCTCTAGTCCTGGAAAAGATGACACGTTAATGGAACCATCACGCCTACCTTCTAAAAACAACCGAGCAGCCAGATGCATAAAACCTACATTCAGGAGAAATGAGATCATGAATAAGATCCCCAAGCACATTGGCAATGAAACGAAAAGGGGTCCATAACCTACAAGCCCCAACAAGTTCCCTCGGTCCATCATGTACCTAAAAAATGTTTCAAGGGACTCCTGAAGAACAGCTTCACCTCTGGCCATCAGAACTTTTGGGTCACCTCCAACAAAACACAAGCTGTCCCTGTTAGGGATGCTTACAGATGCACTTGCTGTGGAGATAACTTTGCGAGGAGAAAGGGAGGAGAAAGCATTTGGTTCTAGAAAGGCAAGTGACAAGAAGTAGCAGGAAAGGGGAAGGCAGACAAGGAAGGGCAGGCTGCCAACCCAGGACAGGCTGCCATCTCCATCACCCACCCGCTCAGCCCGCACCACCCTTGGGATAAATGATTCTCTAATTTCCTTCTACACCAATCGAGTCTGTGTCAGGGAAGAACAAGGTGGTTGCGTAGTTGGGATCATTTCAGTGAACACAAACACACACAGCAAACATGTTTGAAGATCAGCTGTCTCCACAGAGCAGGCTTTGGCGATGGCCTCCTCACAGGCTTATCTCCCCATTCTTATGCTCTACTAAGCTACCTTCTAGAATGAGCTTTCTAAAACACTAATTATATCAAATTCTGAAAGTGTCTCCTCACTTAGCATAAACCCCCAAGTCCCCACAGTGGTCTCTGAGGTAGATCTAGGCCTTAGTTTTCTGGTGACAATTCTGGTTTATGGCTATGAAGGGGCCTCCCCAGATCCCCCCTTCTCCCCCCACTCCCCATGGCAGTCAGTTCTCTGGTCAAATACTATCTCCACAGAGAGGTCATCTCTCTCACAATGACTATACTTCCCTACTTCATCTTTTCCCCTAGAAACTTACTGTTCTCATCTTTTTTTTTTTTAATTAAAATGTTTTCATACAATGTATTTTGATTATATTTACTCTTATCCCAACTCCTTCTAGGTCCTACCAATCTCGTTTCCCACCCAATTTCATGTTCTTTCTCTCTCAGTCTCAAAAACAAAAACAAAAACAAAGGGGGGGAGGGGGACAATAAAAAAGCAAAAAAAAAAACCAAACTGAAGAAAAAAATCAATAATACAAGTGATGATTTTTTAAAAAAGCACACAAAACAATATGGATTCTGTTTTGGGTCAGCCAACTATTTCTGGATGCAGGGTAGCTGATAAACTTAATAACAGGTAAACATGTAGCTAGTAAACCTAGTGCCACTCCATTGAAGAAAACTGATTTTCCCTTTCCTAATAAGCATCAGTTAAAAATAGTTTCTTGCTTCCAGACAGAAGTTTGTGCCTACTTCTCCTTCTCATTGTTGGACCCTCCTCTGGCTTGGACCGCAGGCCCTGGGTATGCTTCCACATCTCTATGAGTACCTGTTGTGATTGGAAGACCCAGTTTCCTTGGTCTCTTTCATCCCCCCCTGGCTCTTACAATCTTCCCGCCTTCTCTTCCTCATAGTTCCTGGGCCTTGGGGAGAGAGCTTTGAGAAGACATCTCATTAAGAACTGAATGCTCCAAAGTCCCTCACTCTGCACGTTGACCGTCTGTGAGTCTCTGTTAGTTCCCATCTGCTGCAAGAAGAACCTTCTCCACGAAGCCTGAGTAAAGCACTGATTTATGGGTACAGAAGTGCGTCATTGGGAATCATTTTATTGCTAAATAATAGTATTAGGTTGTCCCCTAGCCCATGACCCATCTTGTCTCAGCTGTTTGGCCACTTTAACCACATCAGGTGTAAGCCCCATCTCATAGAGTGGGCTTAAATCCAGTCTCCCTGACTAGGCTAGTACTCTGTGAAAACCATCTTTTGTCATCTTCCTTTGCATACATTCAACAATGTGAACCATGCCCGGCAGCTAGCAGTGGCCCCATCCGTATCTGATGGGAGGGAATGAGTTTGGCTCTGAATGGAAGGATTCATGCCAAACTCGTACTCCCATCAGTTGACTGAGTGATTTACAGAGCTAATGGAGAAAGCAGTATTTTCATGCTGTCAAACAAAACATATTTTTACTTCTGGTGCTCTGCTAGCTTCTAGATATTATGGGCACTCACTGTGGACAGCCCCTAAGTTTCTGGCAGTCAGGGTTCTCTGCATACTGCTGCCCACAGCTGCACAACACAGGCTCAGGGCTCTTTGCCTGCCTGTTATAGAGAACACGGAGTTAAAGGTAAATCCAACTTTGTGCTTTTTGTTTTTTTTTAATAATAAAGTCTTGAAAAGTGCATGACATAAAAAACAAAGGTCCCCAAATCCCAATGCAACTCATTCAGTCAAACCAAGACACATTTGCCACTGTGGTTACAATGCACACAAGGCAGGAAGAGGTGACAGCCCAGGGAACATGAGGCCTGGAGAAACTAGAAGAGACCAACTTCTGCTGATCTCAGAACAGGGTCCAGGGCTACAGATGTTCCATGCAGAGTCACTGCCCTCCCTCGGGGTAGTAGGGGGCAGTTGTGTGAGGGGAGAAGGTCTTGGCTGAGATCCAGGCAAACTCACAACATCTGTCTCCTAGATCCTGAGAGGGAAGACCTCAGCAAAGGGTTGTCAGACCTTTACCGAATAACAGCTTTGAATAGAAATGTGTAGGCTTAACAAGACTTCTTTAGGCATCAGTACGGAGTCATGCAGACAAAGGAAGAATGTCTAAAAGCCCCCTTTCCAGAACCTAAACTGAACTGGCCACAGTCAAGTTCCTGAGTCAGCATGTCTTAAATAAATCACAAACCAAGAGAGAAAGAGAAAGAGTCAGGGGAACAGGGCAGCTAGAGAGAAGACTGAGGGATTGGCTCTAGGTGGGGTCAGAGAAGCAACGTTCCAACCACCCAAGCCCCTTCTGAGGCCCTGCAAGACTAAGGAACGTAAATTCTCTTGTAACTGAACCAGGGCTTGGTCCCCTGGCTGTGTTACTGTTGAGAAGGGACTGGGTCATATGCGACTACCCTTATCACGCACTGGCACATACACTTGACAAGTTGTAATTGGGTGAGCATATGCCTTTCCTTGAATAAAGGCTTGCCTTCTGGGGTCTAGAGTTTGCTAAGAGCCATCAAAGGGATGGATTTGCAATACTGCCTGTAGGCATCCATCATCCTGTCCCCTAGAGTCATATCCGAACCATAGCTGCTTCGCCTGAGTCATGCATGTTCATAAAACCGTCTTCACCTCACTGTGTCTCAGGTGTAAAACGGCTCTCAATTCTGCCAGGGAAACATTCACTTCATATTTTAGATTAGTCTTATTGATCAAGGCTCAACCAGATGGGGCGTGAGAAACAGGCTGTCTTGAGCTTTGCTGTCGGTCTTGGGCCTTGCTTTGCTTTAGCCTGGGCTCATGAGGAAGAAACAGAGTCTCAGACCCTAAATAATCAAAGGTGCTAGGGAGAGAAAGAGAGAAAGGGGGGAGAGAGAGAGGAGAGAGGAGAGAGGAGAGAGAGAGAGAGAGAGAGAGAGAGGAGAGAGAGAGACAGGAGAGAGAGGGGAGAGAAGGAGAGAGAGAGAGAGAGAGGATGAGAATGTGCACAGAGGCACAGTGCTCCCCAGGGAACAGCCGATCTGCCCCTCCTGGGCAAGTCCATCTAAAGTGGAAATTGTATTGACTGTTCACTCAGAACCTTTGTCATCTTTTTGAACAATCTCCCCAAGAGCAAAAGTAGCTCGGTGCAAAAGCTCACACTGTGACCAGATAAGGAAGGTAAGAAGATTGACAGTAACAGCCAACGCCGAGGTGACAACACCAAGACAGTTCTCCACTGGGTTCACTGTGTGCGTGCGTGGCGTGGTCATAGATTCCCACAAGCATCCATTCAAATTGTGCCCTTGCCCACCATTACCTGCTGAACCATTCTGCTTGCCCGCTTGCTCCCCTCTTAAAGAAGAGCAAAGTTAGCCACCATGCCAATCAATAAAAAAATTTTTAAAAAGCTATAATCACAGAGAACTTCAGGATTCCCGCTGTGTTTCCACACCCAAACCAAGAGTACAGGTGAGGATCAGGGGAAGCTGATATACAGGCCCCGTTTCTGCCTCTCCTGGTTGGTGGCTGTTGAAGACAGACAGATGTTCTAGTATTGACCAGGTCTCAGTAGCGTATCTCACAGGTTCAAAACAACACCTAGAAGTGTATCCGTCACTCCAGACACTAGGTCCATTATTTACTGCATGATTCAGCTCCTGGTACGGGAGACTGGATCTCGGGAAGGAAGTCAGGGTCAGTTATACACGAATGGAAATAATAATAATCTCAAAAACACCTGCCCTTGCAAAGAGTCAGCCAAGACTTAGAAACAGCTGCCCAAACGTTCTCTAATTTGTCATGTAAAGTGTGTTACACCACAATTATTTTGAAACTCGGGGTATCTTCGTGTCTGTGATCAAAATTTAAGTAATTATTCTCTAATTAGAGAGTGCCCCCCCAACCCCAGACCAGCCCCAGTCGAAAGTGAGTCAACTCTTTCTTGGTATTTCACTGAGCCAGAATAAACACATGAAACTGTTACCATGGAGACCAAAGTCACCAGAAGGACCCAGCCTCTCATTAAAAAATTGACACACCATCAGGAGAAAATAGATGGATGTTGTAGTTATTTTAGGGAAAATCATGTCCCAAATGTCGATGTTTAGGCAACCATTTCTTTCCCCCCAGAGAAAAGGTCTCCAGTGAAAATGGCTTGAATAAACGCCACAGATATTTATAACAATCGTCTGGTTAAGGGACTTATTTGCTATTTGTCAAGCAAATGTCCCCAAGGATTAAAGAAGCCCAAAGAAAATATTTTTAAAATAATAAATGAATGTTTTCTGGGGTGGGAGGCAGCTATATTTGTATTCAGCACTGCTGGATTGAGTCCTCGGAGCCAAGGTCACTGTGACTGGACAATTCTGCTGTGAGATCGGAAGACCACACATATCCTAGCTGCCCTGCCCAGGGCAGAGCCAACTTTTCTTAAGTTGATACCCATAGTAGTAACGTAAAAAAATAAAAATAAAAAACAAAAAATAAAATAAAAATAGATGCTGAAAAGCCCCGAGGCTCAAGTCTACAGGCACTGACTTCTCTATTTTGAGTCGTTCCTTTGGTTTTAGGGAGAAAATGTAGAAGGAAGAGATTTAACTTCTCAGATGTAACCCTGAGAAACACTATTCTCATTTTTAAATGCAGTAGCAAATGAAGAAACCCTGCTTGGGGTTTGTTTGCTTTTTGTTTGTTTGCTTCCCTTTAGGGTACCGGGGAAAGGTCGTTAGCACCATCACTGCTAACCAGCATCCTTTCTTGAGCCTCCCAGAGTTGCCATGGGAAAAAGCTGAACGTACAGTGGTACCCAGGGCTGGGTAGAGGGAAAAAGATGTTTCCAAGGACCCAGCGAGGCTATTTCTACTTAGAAGTCTGCTGCCAGGTATCCCGAGACATGTCTTTATTTTAAATATTTCTATTTTTATTCAGGCAGAAGTATTTGCCGGGAACATTAATTCTCATTTAAAATGTTTTATTTTAAATATTTACTTACTTTAAAATGTTGTATTAAAGCATTGTTTTTCTTCATTATTGAATTTTTTTTGGCCCCTGAAATGTGTGAGAAGCAAGTGCATCCTTAGACTCTCCCTATCTGCTCTGGGGGTCTGTCAGGGCCATTGAAATCAAGACATCAGGATACTGCTCAAGAAGAGCCAATGCAGGACAGCTGGGGACCCAGGGGCCCCATCCGGGTAGCCGCTTCTGCTCACAACACTTCCTCTTGCTCAACAAATCAATACAAACCAAACCTGCAAACTCAAACCTAAACCCCAGACTGACAGGCCCGGCCCGCTGGCCCGCGCAGCGCTGTTTCCAGACCCCGCGTGCCCTTTTCCCATGCCTCTCTTTTAACTGAGGGTGACAATGTCACTTCTCTCCTGAGCTCCCTGGGGACTCAGTGGAGTGATTACATCAGTAAGGAGAAACATGGAACATTTGATGGTGGTTACTCATTACTATTCCCCAAATCTTGGCTCCTGCATTCACTTGCCTCTGGAAACCTAGGTTTCTTCTTGTGTAAAATGAGCGCTCTCCACAGGGCAGCCCGAACATCGAGAATCCAGAAATAGGATAATATCACCATCACCGCTACCATTGCTATCTTATCATGTCACTCATCGCAGACGCTCCGTGCTGGCTAGTTTTATATCAGCTTGATGCAAGCTTGAGTCATCACAGAGGAGGGAGAATCATCACAGAGTGAGAAAATGCTCCGTAAGACCAGGCTGGAAGCAAGCCTGGAGGACATTTTCTTAATTTGTAATTGATGCCAGGCAGCCCAGCCTGTTGTGGGTGGTGCCACCCCTTGTATGTTGGTTGTATAAGATGCCCCCCTTGGTTGTATAAGAAAGCAAGCCAAAAGAGGAGGTAAGCACGTTGGCACAACATTAGTATTCTGGGAAGGCCATACCTTGAAAATAAAGTACAAGAGAAGTTTCTGGGGAAAAAAAAATGAAAAAGAAAAAGAAAAAGAAAAAGAAAAAGAAAAAGAAAAAGAAAAAGAAAAAGAAAAAGAAAAAGAAAAAGAAAAAGAAAAAGAAAAAGAAAAAAAAAGAAAGCAGGCCGAGTAGGCCATGGGCAAGCCAGTAATCAGCTCTATGGCCTCTGCTTCAGCTCCTGCCTTGAGTGTCTGCCTTGACTTCCCTGGGTAAAATAAACCCTTTCTTCCCCAAATAGCACAGCAGGAACCCTGACTGAGACTAACAATAACTCCAACTCCTCCTCCTCCTCCTCCTCCTCCTCCTCCTCCTCCAGCTGCCTTTGTTTCTACCTCTGGTTTGACTAGTAACTAACACAGTTGCAATGAGACAGCAGCTTCCTCCTCTACATGAGGGGTCCTTAGACTGTTTTAAACATTCAAAATAGTTTACCATATGCTACGCTTTTTACAACATTTAAAGCTATTTAAACATCTTTATTTTCTGTGCCCAGTGCCAAAAAAACCTGTCTAGTGGATGGCTCCCTCCTCGAGCTCCGCCGTGCTGCAGACAGAGCCCGAGACAACCAAGGCTTATTATGTTCATTTGTTTATAAAAGAGTGGCTTAAAAATAATCTTTAAAGCAAAGGGAATGTTAATATTTAGATCCATCTAAGGGAAAATAATAACAGTTTGTGATTTCCACCCTCCTCACTTTCAGGGCAAACAATTTTAAGAGAGGATTTTATTTTGTAGCATAAATTGTCTTCTGTATAACCCCAGAGACATGAGTGATTAATAGTGAGCTATAGAGGGATGCCCACGGTGAGCAGCTTGGACACAGACAGATATAAACATGTATCATGTTTGTGAAACAGAGAGTTTAGGAGAAATAGCTCACTTGGGAGATGATTACTGTTGGGCCAAAGCACAAGGGGAAAAAGTCTTGAGGACAGAAGCTGCTAAAGAAACCAAGAAACAGATACAAGGCACACGTGCAAGTTTGCAGGTTTATTGTCCACCACCATGGATTCTGGATAATTATTTCTTGCACTGACATTTGTATGCCACTGTGATTCTAATTCAACTGTAAGGACCTTAACCAACCACATAATATTTCCATCACAGATAAGAAGCGTTTTTCAGATATCGAATCATGAGCATTTTAAGACTGCTTAATGTACAACCCAGTGTGGTTTGTTATCACTCCCAGTAGAAGTGACAGCATTTGATGGTTCCTGGGCATGGAGGATGCACCAAACAGGCTGGTCTAAATTCTCCAAGTGTAGTGAAGCCTGTAACTGCCGTACAGATCTCAGACAGTTGCATCACCACTTTGGAAGGTGTTTAAACTTAGGGAATCATGGATTTGAGCAGAGGCCCATTAGAAATAAAAACCCTGTCAGAAAAACCCTCAAAGGTCACTAAACGAGGAACCCTGGAACCTTACCAGCTCACTAAGAACTCAGCACACTGAGTTGCACAACCCTATTCTACTCCATGCATTTGGCCAATCTGGAGACACAGGCCAAACAGCCACGGTAGTTAGGTTCCATCTTTATTTATTTGTTTGTTTGTTTTTAAACATTTTTTAAGTAGGCTAGCTAGACTCCAGGCATGGTCATCAGGACCACTGAACAGTGGCTGTCACTCATGAGGAATGTTTGACATGCATCCCTTTGGAGCTGTGCAACTGGTGTGACTTCCTTGGATGTTCTACATGTGGCTGGTGCTGGTTAATTTCAGCTGTAACTTGATTCAATTAACAAACACTCGGAGTGTTAAGGAGGCATACTTCTGCATATATCATAACACCAGTGTGCTTCCAGAGTTATTTAACTAAGAGAGAAGACTCACTTACAGATGGGTGGTACCACCACATGGGCCTCGGACAACAGGAAAAGAGGAGGCCAACCAAGCTCTAGAATTCTGGTCTCTGCTTCCTCAGCTGCCCAGATAAGAGGTGCCTACAAGAACCAATGAAGCCAATGGTCATGAACTGAAGCTCTGAAACCAGGAGCCAAATTTTATAAGTTAGATTTCTCAGGTATTTTTTCAAAGCAACATAAAACTTAGATAGGCGGATTTCTGAGTTCAAGGCCAGTCTGGTCTACAGAGTTGCAGGACAGCCAGGGCTACACAGAGA
>NC_034597.1:52927267-52931658 GCF_900095145.1 Mus pahari | reverse complement strand
CTCTCTGTCTTGATGTGCTTAGCAGAAACTTGTGTAAAGTCCAGTGTATACACCGAGATGCAAAGATGCCTACGAGAAAACATTTGCCTTGCAGGGTAGTGGAGGAGTCTGTAACAACAGCACAGAATAAACTATACCAGACTTATTAGCACTGGGCTCAATTTGGGTTCTGAAAAGAAAAAAAAAAAAAGAAACTTTAGACAAATTAAATTTAGCTGAGTTTAATTGAACAAATATGACTCCCTCTGAAAGAAAACAGGCTTAAAGAACTCTGCTGCATAGCCAGAACGAACCTGTGGGTAGTCTATGGAAATAAATTGTAGTGAGAGCCCAATAGCTAAGAGGTGTAGTTTGCCTAATTTAAGCATGGCACTTTTGACTGCAGTTGACTGAAGCTTGGCTACTGTGAATGGCTGACCCTTGACTGCTGCTCCAAGTGTTTAACTCCCAGTGTAAGCTTTTGCTAAGTTTGCTAAGCTAGATGGAACTTCCTTACAAAAGGCCAGGGTGGCAGCGACTTTGAGCCAAATTTCATTTAACATATGTATTACCTCGCAGGCCTATGCTCTCCATCCTCCACACTGAGCCCATCCCTTTCCTCTGGTTCAGTCCTTATTCTACCCTTCCTTTAGTAAAACACCCAGCAATTCCTTGAGGCTTGTGGTGGTGACTCTAGGCATGGATTACTAGTTTCAGAGAATCGCTATTACACAGAAAGAGAGCTGTGGTTGGTTCCATAAGTAAATGTTGGACTTTAACGTACTTGACTTCTAACATGCATGTTTCTCTGTAAACATCCAACACCCTACCCCTCTATTCCACCTCTCCATCCTCCAAATGGACACCATCAACACTATAACATTGTAATAGCTGAAATGGCACCTTGCCTGTGGTGTTTTCCCTCATCCCCCAGTTGTGTGCAAATCCTGCCTGTAGACTATCCTAACCCCTATGCCCACCACTTAGTTTGAGTCTTGTTTCTCAGGTTTCTTTGGTGTATTTTAATCTCCCTTGACTTCCTTTCTCCATCTCAGCATCCAGTGGGCTGTCTTAACACTTGCACGACAGTGTACACACTGAAAATTTCACACCAATATTCTATACATTTGAAACATAATCCCTCATTTCTTCTCAAGATACCAAAAAAAGTAGGTGTGTCCCTGCCCCGTGCTTATCCTCTATATTCATGCTAATCAATTTCTCTGAGAACTACAAAGGAATCCCAAGTCACTCACTGTATCCAAGATTTTTCCTTCTGACAACTATACAGCCACATGTCCTTTGTTTCTACAATAATGACCTTTCAAATTATATAAGAGATTAAATTTTATACAACTTAAATTTGAAATTTTAAATGATGTGAAGTTGTTTGACATTCCCTTGAGAAAGAGAGACAGAGACAGAGACAAACGGAGAGAGAGAGATGTATTATTATTTGCACCTCCACACTTTACACTATAGAGCCTGGACCAACAAAAATTTTCTGGCACCATTCAAAATGTTATACTCTTTTAAGAAAGTATAAGCTCAGCCCAAGACCAAGTTCTCACCTCCAATCGAAACAGCAGGCACCCTGCTTCCAGCTCTCATGAAGACTTCCCTCTGATCTTCTTGCTTTCACAGATTCTCCTCCCAGACTCAGGTGGAGTGGCTCTTGCCCTCTGCTCGCTCCCTCTCCCCTCCCCACATTGCACCTATCTCACCAAGACTCAGAAGGAATTTCTTCATTCTGCTTACAACTCACAGACACTTTCTTTTTTTTTTTTTTTCTTTTTTTAAATTAGGTATTTTCTTTATTTACGTTTCAAATGTTAGCCCCTTTCCTAGTTTCTTCTCCGAAAGTCCCCTATACCCCTCTGCCTCCCCTTACTCCCCAATCCACTCACTCCTGCTTCCTGGCCCTGGCATCCCCTATACTGGGGCATATAATCTTCACAAGACCAAGGGTCTCTCCTCCCATTGATGGCCGACTAGGTCATCCTCTGCTACGGATGCAGCTAGAGACACAAGCTCTGGGGGTACTAGTTAGCTCATGTTGTTGTTCCTCCTATAGGGTTGCAGACCCCTTCAGCTCCTTGGGTACTTTCTCTAGCTCCTTCATTGGGAGCCCTCTGTTCCACTCAATAGATGACTGTGAGGATCCACTTCTGTTTTTGCTAGCCACTGGCATAGCCTCACAAGAGACAGCTATATCAGGGTCCTTTCAGCAAAATCTTGTTGGCATATAAAATAGTGTCTGGGTTTGGTGGTTGTTTATGGAATGGNTCCCTGGGTGGGGCAGTCTCTGGATGGTCCTTCCTTCAGTCTCAGCTCCGAACTTTGTCTCTGTAACTCCTTCCATGGGTATTTTGTTCCCCATTCTAAGAAGGAACGAAGTATCTACTCTTCGGTCATTCTTCTTGAGTTTCATGTGGTTTGCAAATTGTATCTTGGGTAATCTAAGTTTCTGGGCTAATATCCACTTATCAGTGAGTGCATATCATGTGTGTTCTTTTGTATTTGGGTTACCTCACTCAGGATGGTATCTTCCAGATCCATCCATTTGCCTAAGAACTTTATAAATTCATTGTTTTTAATAACCGAGTAGTACTCCATTGTGTAAATGTACCACATTTTTCACAGATACTTTGAACTCAGCCAAGAAGTTGAGTTATTTTATTTCATGACTTGGGGGGCGGGGAATAAAACATGACATTTTCCTTATTGAAATATCACATTTTTCAGATAAATGAGAAATTTAAAATGACCCTTCCCCAATGTTAATGTCGTTCAGTTTTAAAACATCTTCCCTTCATATTTTAAAGCCTTCTCGGGCACATGTAGATACACATATACACATGAACAGACACACACTTACTTGTGAACATACTCAAACATGTACAGGTAGGCACACAGAAAGATACAGATTTTTATAAGGCTCCACACATTCCCATCCTGCTCCCGGATTTCCTTCCCACTGAATTTTATTTGGCAGTATTGCCTGTCACCTTGGCACAGCTTGTCTCGGCTAGAACCCAATCCTTAAGTACATGGGTGCCCACCATTCCTGTTCTCATCCCGAGTATCTGACATGCAGTTTAGCAGGACATGCAATAAAAAGGTATTTCTATTGGCCTTTTTGACATACCATGGTCTTACTATAATACATAGAATCAAAAGGCCGGGGTTTGCCCTAAGTCCCAGGTACCTCTAGCTCATTGATATTGCACCCTAACACTGTCATCTACAAAGTTCATACCTGAAGACCATACAGTCAAGTTGCAAAAAAAAAAAAAAAAAAAAAAAAAAACTTTTTACGTTTCCAGTTTGTATTTTTGCACTGGGTTACATTGGTAGTTCTTTTTTTAAAAGAAAAAAAAAGCCTCCAACTGTTCCACATCCTATACCTCCTCCCTGCCCTCTGTCTCCACGAGGATGTCCCCACACTCAACCCACACCCAATCAAACCTCTAAACTCACTGGGCCTCCAGTCTCTTGAGGTGCATCTTCTGTGACTAAACACAGACCCAGCAGTTTTCTGCTGTGTATGTGCTGGGAGCCCCATATCAGCTGGTGTATGCTGCCTGGTTGGTGTTCCAGTATCTGAGAGATCTAGGGGGTCCAGGTTAGTTGAGACTGCTGGTCCTCCTACAGGGTCACCCTCCTCCTCAGCATCTTCCAGCCTTTCCCCTAATTCAACCACAGGGGTCAGCAGCTTCTGTCCATTGGTTGGGTGCAAATATCTGCATCTGACTCTTTCAGCTGCTTGTTGGGTCTTTCAGAGGGCAGTCATGACAGGTTCCTTTTTTGTGAGCGCTCTATTGCCTAACTAATACTGTCAGGTCTTGGGGCCTCCCCTTGAACTGGATCCCACTTTGGGTCTGTCGATGGACCTTCTTGTCCTCAGGCTCCTCTCCATTTCCATCCCTGCAGTTCTTTCAGACAGGAACAATTATGGGTCAAAGTTTTGACTGTGGGATGGCAACCCCATCCCTCACTTGATGCTCTGTCTTTCTGGTGGAGGTGGGCTTTACAAGTTCCCTCTCCCCAATGTAGGGTATTTCATACCCTCTTTGAATCCTGAGAGTCTTTTACCTCCCAGGTCTCTGGTACATTCTGGTGGGTCCCCCCAACCTCCTACCTCCCAAGGTTTCATGTTTCCCTTCTTTCTGCTAGCCCTCCCTAAGGGATTTCAGTCCTTTCCCCCACCCAATACCCAAATTATGTTCCCCTCTCCGCCCCCCCATCCCCTTTCCCTCCCAGCTCTCTCCCTTCCCCCTTGTGGTTTCTTTCTTCTCCTTCCCAAGCGGGACTGAGGTATCCTCACTTGAGCCCTTCAGCCTGTTGACCTTTTTGAGTTATGTAATCTCTCTCTCTCTCTCTCTCTCTCTCTCTCTCTCTCTCTCTCTCTC
>NC_034597.1:52898286-52927066 GCF_900095145.1 Mus pahari | reverse complement strand
GGGACATCTGGGTTGTTTCTAGCTTCTGGCTAGCACAAACAAGGCCACTATGAATATAATGGAACACGTGCCCCTGTTGCATGGTAGGGCATCTTTGGGATGTACTCCCAAGAGTGGTATTGCTGGGTCTTCAGGTAGATCTATTTCCAGTTTTCTGAAGAACCTCCAGATTGATTTCCATAGTGGTTATACCAGTTTGCAATCCCACCTGCTTTGGAGTACTGTTCCTCTTTCTCCACATCCTCTCAAACATGTGTTGTCACCTGAGGTTTTGATCTCAGCCATTCTGATTGGTGTAAGGTGGAATCTCAGGGTCGTTTTGATTTGCATTTCTCTGATCACTCAGGACTTTGAACATTTCTTTAGGTGTTTCTCAGCCATTCGAGATTCCTCTGTTGTGAACTCAGTTTAGTTCTATACCCCATTTGTTTTATTGGGTTGTTTGGTTTTTTGGTGGCTAGTTTCTTGAGTTCTTCATATATTTTGGATATTAACCCTCTATCAGATGTGACAAAAGTGAAGTTTTTTTCCAACCTGTAGGTTGCTGATTGGCTGTCTTTTGCCTTACAGAAAGAAGCTTTCCAGTTTCATGAGGTCCCATTTATCAATTCTTGATCCTGGAGTGTGAGTCACTGAAGTTCTGTTTAGGAAATTTCCCCCTGAACCAATGAGTTCAAGGCTCTTTTCCACTTTCTCTTCTATTAGATTCAGTGTATCTGGTTTAATGTTGAGGTCCTTGATTCACTTGGACTTGAGCTTTGTGCAAGGTGACAAATATGGGTCTATTTTCATTTTTCTACATATCAACAGCCAGTTAGACCAGCACCATTTGTTGAAGATGCTTTCTTTTTTCCATTGTATATGTTTGGCTTCTTTGTCAAAGATCAAGTGCCCATAAGTGTGTGGTTTTATTTCTGGGTCTTTAATTCTATTCCATTGATCAACATGTCTGTCTCTGTGACAATACCATGCAGTTTTTATCACTACTGCTCTGTATGTAGTAAAGCTTGGGGACAGGGATGGTGATTCCCCCAGCTGTTCTTTTATTGTTAAGTATTGTTTTTACTATTCTGGGATTTTTCCTTTCCAGATGAATTTGAGAATTGCTCTTTCCATGTTTTTGAAGAATTGTGTTGGGATTTTGATGGGAATTGCATTGAAACTGTAGATTGCCTTTGGTAGGATGGCCATTTTTATTATGTTAATTCTACCAATCCATGAGCATGGGAGGTTTCTCCATTTTCTAAGATCTTCTATTTCTTTCTTGAGAGACTTGAAGTTGTTGTCATACAGATCTTTAACTTGTTGGGTTAGAGTTACCCCCAAGATATTTTATGTTATTTGTGGCTAATGTGAAGGGAATTGTTTCCATAATTTCTTTCTCAGCTTATTTATCATTTTTATAAAGGAAAGCTACTGATTTGTTCGAGTTAATTTTATATCCATCCACTTTCCTGAAATTGTTTATCAGCTGGAGAAGTTATCCAGTCTAGTTTTGGGGGTTGCTTATGTATACTACCATATCATCTGCAACTAGTAATACCTTTATTTCTTCTTTGCCAATTCGTATCCCCTTGATCTCGTTTTGTTGTCTTATTGTTCTAGCCAGCACTTGGAGTACTATATTGAATAGATATGGGGAGAGTGGGCATCCTTGTCTCATCCCTGATATTAGTGGGATTGCTTAAGTATCTCTCCATTTAAATTGATATTGGCTGTTGGTTTGCTATATATTGCTTTTATTATGTTTAGGTATGGACCTTGAATTCCTGATCTCTCCAATACTTTTAACATGAAGGGGTGTTGTTTTTTGTCAAATACTTTTTCTGCATCTAAGGAGATGATCATGTGATTTTTTTTTCTTTTGAGTTTGTTTATATAGTGGGTTAAATTAATGGATTTCTGTATATCAAACCAACCTTGCATCCCTGGGATGAAGCCTACTTAATCGTGGTGAATAATGGTTTTGATGTGTTCTTGGATTCAGTTTGCAAAAATTTTATTGAGTATTTTTGCATCGATATTCATAAGCGAGATTGGTCTGAAGTTCTCTTTTTTTGGTTGGGTCCTTGTGTGGTTTAGGTATCAGAGCAATTGTGGCTTCATAGAATCAATTAGGTAGTGTTCCTTCTGTTTCTATTTTATGGAATAGTTTGAGGAATATTGGTATCAGGTCTTCTTTGAAGGTCTGGTAAATTCTGCACTAAATCCATCTGGCCCTGGGCTTTTTTGGTTGGGAGATTTTTAATGACTTCTTATGGGATGTGGGCCTGTTTAAATAGTTTGCCTGTGCTTGATTTAACTTTGGTATGGCGTACCTGTCTAGAAAACCATCCATTACATCTAGATTTTCCAGTTTTGTTGAATATAGGCTTTTGTAGTAGGATCTGATGGTCTTTTGAATTTCCTCCATTTCTGTTGTTATGTCTCCCTTTTCATTTCTTATTTTGTTAATTTGGGTACTGCCTCTGGTCCTTTATTAGTTTGGCTATGGGTTTATCTATCTTGTTGATTCTCTCAAAGAATGAGCTTTTGGTTTTTGTTGATTCTTTGAATTGTTCTCTTTATTTCTATTTGGTTGATTTCAGCCCTGAGTTTGACGATTTCCTGCCTTCTACTCCTCTTGGGTGTATTTGCTTCTTTTTGTCCGAGAGCTCTCAGGTGTGCTGTTAAGTTGTTAGAGTAAGATCTCTCCAGTTTCTTTACCAGGACACTTAGTGCTATGGATTTTCCTCTTAGTACCACTTTCATTGTGTCCCATTAGTTTGGGTATGATGTGTCAATATTTTCATTAAATTCCAGGAAGTCTTTAATTTCTTTCTTTATTCCTTCCCTGACAAAGTTATCATTGAGTAGAGAGTTGTTCAGTTTCTACGTGTGTGTGGGCTTTATGTTGTTTTTGCTGTTATTGAAGACCAGACTTAGACCATAGTGATCTGATAGTATGCATGGAATAATTTCAATATTCTTATATTGGTTGAGAGTTGCTTTGTGAACAATTATATGGTCAATTTTGGAAAAGGTACCATGAGGTGCTGAGAAGAACATGTATTCTTTTGTTTTAGGGTGAAATGTTATGTAGATATTTATTAAATCCATTTGGTTCATAACCTCTACTAGTTTCACTGTGTCTTTGTTTAGTTTCTGTTTCAATGACCTGTCCATTGGTGAGAGTGGGGTGTTGAAGTCTCCCACTACTATTGTGTGGGGTTCAATATGTGTTTTGAGCTTTAGTAAAGTTTTCTTTATGAATGTGGGTGCCCTTACATTTGGGGCATAGGTGTTCAGAATTAAGACTTTCTCATGGTGGATTTTCTCTTTGATGAATATGAAGCGATCTTCCTCATCCCACTTTTGGTTGAAAGTCTATTTTATTGGACATTAGGATGGCAACTCCAACTTGTTTCCTGGGACCATTTGTTTGGAAGACCTTTTTCCATCCTTTTACTTTAAGTTAGTGTGTGTCTTTGTTATTGAGGTGTATTTCTTTTATGCAGCAAAATGCCAGATCTTGTTTGCATATCCAATCTCTTAGTTTATGTCTTTTTATGGGTGAGTTGAGTCCATTAATATTGAGAGATATTTAAGACAGATGACTGTTGGTTTCTGATATGTTTGTTTTTGTGGTGGCTTTATGTGCTTGTGGTTCTCTCCTTTTGGTTTTGTTGAGCCAAATGCTTAATATCTTGTCTTTTCTTTGGTGTAGGTACCTTCCATGTGTTGGAGTTTTCTTTCTAGGATCCCCTGTAGGGCTGGATTGATAGACAGATATAGTTTGAATTAGGTTTTGTCCTGGCATATTCTGTTTTCTCCATTTATGTTGATTGAGAGTTTTGCTGGGTAGCCTGAGCTGGCATTTGTGTTCTCTTAGAGTCTGTATGACCTCTGACCAGGTTCCTCTGGCTTTCATAGTCTCTGTTGAGAAGTCTGTTGTAATTCTGACATACCTTTGTATGTTACTTGACCCTTTTCCTTTGCAGTTTTTAATATTCTTTCTTTGTTCTGTGGGTTTAGTGTTTTAACTATTATGTGACAAGAGGATTTTCTTTTCTGGTCCCATTTATTTGGTATTCTATAGGCTTTTTGTACCTTTATGTCATCTCTTTCTTTAGGTTGGGGAAGTTTTCTTCTATGATTTTGTTGAAGACATTTTGAGGTCCTGTGAGCTATGAATCTTTGTTCTCCTTTATTCCACTATTCTTAGATTTGGTCTTTTCAGAGTCCCCAGGAGGTCTTCAGACTGTGGTGTCTGTTGCCCAGTTGCCCTGTGCACAGAGGAGCTCCTGGGATGTCTTCAAGCTGTGGTGTCTTAAAGGGAGCAGACAAACTAGCAGTCAGTTGCTCAGTGGTCTTGTGTGTAGCAGATCTCCTGGGTTGCCAGGTGCCCTGTGTATAGCAGATCTCCTGGGTTGCCAGTTGCCCTGTGTGTAGCAGATCTCCTGGGTTGCCAGGTGCCCTGTGTATAGCAGATCTCCTTGGATGCCTCAGGCTGTGGTGTCAGTTACCCTGAGTGCAGTGGATCTTCTGGGCTAGTTCAAGATATGGTGTCTCCAGGGGAGCAGACTAGATAGTAGTCTGCCCTAGCAGAAAGGACTGGGCAGAAGGGGAAGGGTCACATTGGTAGTTCTTTTGGCAACATGTGACCTACAAGTGAAGGCTTTGTATGTTTGATAGGCAATGCAATCAAAGAAATGTATTTGTCTTTATTTATTTTGTTAGTCTCTGTATACATAGAGAAAGCACCACTCAGCTAAATCATGGGTATTGGCTATCCATTTTCCTCTTTGAACCAGACACTTGAGTCTTACCAGCTACACAGTGGCTGTGAGGTAAGTAAATATTTCCAATTTGCACAATTCCTTTTATTTATTATCACTAAATTGAAAGAGGTGCCATCTATACACAGCAGTGGCTTCAGTGAAGAACACAGTATTTCTCTTCTACTTATGGACTGAGCCAACAAACATGGAAAGGCGCAGATATGCTAGGCTTACTGCACATCTGGTCCAAACCTCACAATCAATTCACTGCTGCATCTGAAACACTCTTGGTGCTGTCATAGATATATTTTCACACATTTCAAACAAGGTATTTCCTTGGAAAAGAAATAGACAGGTTTATTTGTCAGTTCCATTTCTGCAAAGGAAGCAGAAATAGGTTTGGCTCAGATGTCTACACTGTCTCTGGAGCAGAGCAGTTATCACATAAGCAGGGTATTAATCAAAACTGCCAGAAGTTCAGTGCTTACTTCTAAAGAGCAGACCTACTAGACAGAGAACCCAAAACATGTGTGTGTGTGTGTGTCTCTCTGTGTGTGTGTGTGTGTCCCTCTCCCCTCCTCCAACATTTATGACACTTACTTAAAAGACATGTACCAAGGTCTTGTTCAAGCCATCTATTTCCAAGCACTAAAGTATTGGAGTCCCTAGGAAATGAAATCTTTTGATCCTTACAAATATTTAAGCAGGATTTTACTAAGTTTCTTTAAAAATTAGAATGCATTTGAAATCACTGCAAGCTTCACCGAATCCTTATTGGAATCTGTAATGAGATTAACAAGATATGCAATGGGCCCCAAGTCTCAAACCCCACAAACTAGGCTGCCATAATATCTCTACTAAACCAAGTGAAGCCATTTATTGACTCAATGCTGCTTGGCTTGGCTTTTAGCACTTTTTTCCTCTGCAGACCCAAGGCTCCTTTAAGGGCTCAGCACACAGAGCTTTTAAGTGAGTCATTCTCCCCCCACTCCCCATGTCCAGCCCCAGCCCCTCTCCTCAGCCACACAGACTGACACCTTTCCTGATAATTCACTCAACTCCCCACCCCTTTTCTATGTGGGGCTGGCAAAAAAAAAAAAACAACAACAACAACAACAACAAACCATACAAGAGCAAAGATTACTGATCTTTACTATGGTTCACAAACAGAATAGACGCCATCTATCTTGAGCCTGACTTCTGACTCATTGTGTTTCCCTGGGGGGAATTTACCTGCTGAATGAGTAAGGAACTTTGCTGCAGATCAGTGGGGATTTTTAACAAACCATTCCCCATCCTCTCTCCTTCCCTGAAGAAGGCAGTACACTTGCTGACATGGGGTGAAGCATCCTACCATACACCTACCCCAACACTCCCTCTTGAATACTATTAGTGCTTGGAGGTAGATGGCTTGAAGAAGACCCTGGGGCATGGCTAATGTCAATGAGCAAAAGGAAGTAAAAGCAAACAGCAAAGAGATCGGGGCGCACAACGGGAAGTTACCACATGTTCTGTTCCTCTGAGTCAAATGAAGAGAACTTCACTGATGAAGACGTGTGTGGCTGACATGTGATGTCCACGATCAAGAAGAGAAATAAAATGAAAAGCAGAGAACTTTGGGACTGCTGGGGGAGTTCAGTCCCAGGAAAGCAAGTTGGGTCTGCAGGACTCACAACCACAAACACATCATGTTCAGCCTGCTGGGGCCAGGTCCATAAACCACCAGCACAGGTGTGTTTGGAAAAGAACACCTAACAGCAGCTGAAATAACCAAAAACAAGGTGGTAAATGGCTTCCCTGGGCCAATACAAGGGACAAATTGGCAAGGTATAGATTGTTCCACAACTGTACTCTCTCCAACTCTGAGAATTCTGCATCTCTCCCAAGGTGCCCTGGAAAAGGCACAGCGGAAAGGTTGAGGCTTTTAAATTTTATATGGTTTCTAAAGGCATCTTAATTTTTAACAAAAAAGTCCTTAATGTTCTGGATAAAAGACCAAGGTACTTAAGAGATCTTTTTTTATAATGCCAAAGTCTTTGTGCAGGGTAGGAATATATATTTTAAAAGACCCAGCCTGGCAAATACTGAGAGTACTGTAACATGTACCATGTTCTCCTCCTGCTTCCTGCACAAGATGATCTTGGGGCTGAGGACAGTTCATCAGTTCTCCACACTGGCTTTGCTGCATTTAAAAACGAAGGGTTTAAGGAGCAATGTAACACAATGTCTATTTCCAACAACCTCCACCATTGAAACTTATCCACCCAGCCCATGTCACACTGGTCTCTGACACCTTCTGCAAAGCCTGAACATAGGAAGGGAAGTGTGTCTCGAGCACCTTTCTGGGGATAAAGGCTACATGGAGTTGGCACTCACAACTAAACAAGACAGCCACTCGTAAGTGCAGACTAGAGTGCTTGAACGTCTCTTATTCACTTAACGCTTTGTAATTTACAAAGTGCCTTGTTTGAGACTCTGAGAAGTCCTGTGATTCTCCAAAAGTCCGGGGCTCAGTGCCAGGGCAGTCACCACAGACTTTCTTTCTGCAACCAGGTTCAGACTGGAACATCTGTGTCCAGAGTGACAGGGCAGTGTTCAGTCATCTAATCTATCTGGTAGAATTAACCTTGACTTAAACTCAATATGGATTTAGAGGCATCTCTCAAGGATAGATTAGTAGCGTATTCAGAGAACAGGCTCAAAGCATCCTCAGTACCAGGAAGCAGTGGGAGTACCACGTGACCCAGAAGGAAGGCTGGGAGGGAAGCAACCTTGTAAAAGGACAAATATTCTGAAAGGAAAAATTATGTCTCTTGTGTCGTAAGCAGTAGAGGGATTGCTAAAAGTTTAGACACACGTGTAGGACAAATGTATCATTCAGAAAATAAAGCAATTGACTGAATCTTACTAAGAGGAAACGTAAGAGAGAGAAATGGCAAGATTCCTCCATCAAGGAATAATTAATAATAATCCTGTACTGGGGCTGTAGATCAATTGGTAGACTGTTTGCCCACCTTTCACAAAGCTCTGGTTCAACCTCCAGTGTCACTTAAACCATGTGCAGTGGTGAGTGTTCGTAACCCCAATGGTCTCGGCCCTCCAGAGGTGAAGTGGGGTGATCAGAAGTTCAAGGTCATCCTCAAGTATATAGTAGCCTAGGCTGCATTAGACCATGTCAGAAAAAAAAGGAAGAAAAGAAGGGAGGGAGGGATAGAGGGAGGGAGAGAGAGAGTTTGTTTTACACATCCATTAGAAGCCACAGGACTCTTGCATTGAGCATACTATCCATGAAAACTGTTTATTTTAGCTTCTTGAGCTAATGTATTACGTATTGAAACTTCTGAATCCTAGTGTGATTTTTCTTGGAAGGACTAAAAAGTTAACACTACTCTGTGAGTGCAGGTAGCATATAAGAAACTCAAGATAGAAAACCAAACAAGAAAGTAGCGGCATTCCATTTATTTACACGAGAGCAACCCGACTCAGTTGCTCAAACATGCTGGTCTATAGTTTAGCCCTTTTACATCATATATAGAGAAGGGAGAGTCACAGACCTGCCAAGGGCTGTTGTATAGATTAGATGAGTCACTGTGTATTACTTGGCACGGTGGCCAACATAACAAATGATAAATAAGTGTTAGCTATTCTTCCAATAAGTGCCACGGTTTCTATAAATCATAGAAAGTGCTTCTCGAGCATACGGGTGCAAGCAGTTTCCAGTCTATGAAATTCGAGCCTCCTTAACTTTCCTTGGCAGGAATCTTGACTAGCAAAAGTTATTGATCCAGGTAGCAAGGTCCACACACTCCATGCCTGTTTCCACTCACTGAAACTTCCAGAGGGTAATTGCTTCAGGCTGAAATTGCCCATGCTTGGTCTTGACTCAACGGAAACACGCTTTGGAAGATGGAAGCAGATTCCATACTTTTGCCTAGAAATCGTTGAAGAAGAAATCGTCTAATTTTTTTTTTCTCTCCACAAGTCATGTATTTTAGCTAAACTCTGTTTTGAAAGATCACTAGATACTATCCACTTAAGCTTCTGAATCCTGAGAACAGAAAAGGTGGGGTCATCTGCTCTGCCAGTGAGCCAGACAGTTGTTTTGCAGCACCTGTTTTTGTTGTTTTGTTTTGTTTTGTTTTTAAGATATTTTATTAGCCTGCCAAATGGCCCTAAGTTGAAACTTTATTCTTCAGACCCCATTTTTTTTCAACTAAAGTCCCTTAGACTTTAATAGTTTCTGCTCTTATTTTTTTTTCTCATCTAATTTCATAGCATGCGTGTGGCTCTAAGATGCTGATAAATGATTTTGAAAAGTGTTTTAACACATGTTAAATGCCACATTCTGTCTAACTACCCACCGGACTCCTGTAGCTCTGGCCTCCGTCTTCATGATACCAAGCCAGTCAGATCCAGAGTCTGGAGACAGCATGGTTGTAATGAGGCAGATGGGAGGAGCCATCAGCTTAATCAGCCAGCCCCAGTGTTATAGTGCTCACTGTAACAATGGACCACGATCAGCCCAAACCAGCACGTGGTTTACCACATGTGACTTCTCAGTATCATTTTTAGAATAGTTATGACATTGCTTTTCCCCAAATGAGATTCTCTTCTCTCTTTGTCCTTATCACCACCAGGGACTGTTACTGGAGCAGTGACTGAAGATCCTCAAATTCATAATCACTCAGAGCTCAGGTGGTTTAGACCTGAGTGGTGAAATTCAATGAGCCAGAAAAGAAAAGTGTGGTTCTGTCCTGAGACTCCATGATCCATGTCTTCTGCCATGATCCGTAAACAGAAGATTGCTGATTCTTATCTCAATTAGGAAACACTTGGCTTTAAGGAAAGTGTTGCTTGGAGGAGGTGGCAATAATCCGAGAAGGTGGTCCTCTAGCACCTCCTTTCCCTTGGTTCCATGTCAGAGCAGCCACCTGTGCTTTCTGAGCCCACTGGGGATCAAGGATACAGAAATGGTTGTACAGGAAATCTATTCTATTTAGGTTCTATTCCACAAATCATTAGCTCTAGTCAGCATGAAGCCTCTTAAAAGACCAAGTCATCTGCTTTCCCTGCGTCCCCAGAGATTTCAGGCAGTGGGGAGGAAAACAAGGTTATGGTGGGAACAGCACAGGAAACCTAATCAATATCTGTACAATGGAAAACAAGAGGATGTGAAAGAAGGAAAGGGGGAACAGGAAGAGAAGGAATCAACTGAGCGCTTTCAGTGTCCACTAGGACAAGGAACAAGCCAGCCAAGTCAGCCACGCCTGCCTGCCACTGATCCCTCGTGTCCCTTCAGTCCTTTTCCATGTTGCATCCAGTCAGTCATCCCTATTGGATCTTTCCAAGACGTCTTTATAAACAAGGAGAAAGTCCATAGGCAAGCATCTGATCTATAGACATGGTTTGTTGTCTAATGGCTGCTGCTAACTGGTTTAGTCTGCTCTGATGGTCACTGAAAACTGCCACAGACAGAGTGGAGTCAAGTTCAGGGATCCCTCTCCTCGAAGGTCTAGAGGCTGGGAAGCGCAAGGTCAAGGGACCATTTGATTCTGGTTGAATGGACTGAAGAAAGCCATCTTCTCACTAAGTCTTCAGTTGTCTTTCCTTGTATGTGGCTGAAAGAGTGAAAATTACCTCTCTATTCTTCTTACAAGTTCTCAACTCTGCTTTAAGAGGCCCCAACTTCATTCCCTAATCTAACCCTATTCCATAGGTTAGATGTGATCTCATGGGAGTTAGAGCTATGAGATATGAAGTTAGGGAGTTACACAAGCTTGGCACAGTCTTTTAACACCACCTTCAAATCTGGAGTCTCTTGCAAAGGACGATATTTGCTACCCCTCTTCTCAGGTTGTCATCTGGTACAAACTGCAAGTATTCTTTCGGGACTTCTACCTCAGTCCCTGGCTCCAGGTGCCTGTCTCAATTTCTTACCCTGAGTTCCTTCAGTTATTGACTATGATGTGGAAGTGCAAGCAAAATAACTCCCTTCATGATGCTATGGTCATGTTTTATCCCAGCAATGAACATTCTTAGTAGGACATATGCTTTATGGAGTTTGGTGCGCCAGAGTTTGGTGCGTATATGATTAGGATTGCAATGTCTCCTTGGTTGACTGTCCCCTTGATTGGGATGAGGTATCTTTATCTCTTCTGATTAATTTTACTTTGAAGTCTGTTTTGTTAAATATTATAAAGACAACGGTTTGTTTCTTGTTCCCATTTCCTTGGAATTTGGTTTTGATGGTTCTCGTCCTTAAAGGCAAAATGAGATTCTAAACAGAAAGAAGAATTATATTTTTAATCCACTAAACTAATCTGTATCTTTTGACTGGGGAGTGAAGCCATTAATATTTAGAGTTATTATAAAAGGGTGTATGTTGACTGCTATTTTTTTCTGTTTGCATTCTTAGATGTATCTTGTACTTTGGTAATTGTAGCTTTGTTTTCTTTGTATAGTCTCTTGACTATGCTTATTCCTCTTTAATATGAATTAATTGCTTCCCTGATTCTTTGTGAAGCTGGTTTACTGGACATAAACTCTTTTATCCTGTTTATATCATAAAAAGTTTTTTCTTTCTCCTTAAGTGGCAGATAGTTTCCCTGGGTATAATGGTCCGCATTGGCATCTGTGGTGTCTTAGATCTTGAGGTTCATTGTTCCAGGCTCTTCTAGCTCTGAAGCCTTCCTTGAGAAACCCACTGGTTTTGATGGATTTCTCTTTCTATGAGACTTGTGGTTTTTCTCTCTGTTTTCACTCCCCTCACTTTGTTCTGTTTAATTAGTGTTTTAACTGTGATATACTGTGGGAAATTTCTTTTCTGGTCTTCTCTATTTGGTGTTCTGTGTGTTTCTTGCATCTATATGGGTATGTCTTTCCTTAATTTAAAGAGGTTTTTTTTTTTCTATGACTATTCTTTTAGGATCTGATCTATGTCATTGACTTGGAATCTTTCTCCCTCTTTGCCTGTAATTCAGATATTTGATCTTCTCATGCTGTTCCACAATTCCTGCATGTTTCTTACATCTATTTTTCAGATTCTTTGCTTGCATGATCCAGTTCTTGATCTTCAAGTCCTGTGATTTTGTCTTCTACTTGACCTATTCTACTTTTAAAAGTTTCCCTTCAGTTTTTAGTTGGGAATATGCCCCACCAGATTGTCCTGAGAGCAAGTCTATGGGGTATTTTATTGATTAATGTGGAAGATCCCAGACCACTGTGGGTGGTGCTATCCCTAGGCAGGTGGAACTGAGTGGTCATGAGAAAGCAAGCTGAGCATGCCAGGAAGAACAAGCCAGTAAAGAGCACTCCCCCCGTGGCTGTAAGGCAAATGACACTGTCAATAAGACAAAAAGGCCACCAACAGATTTGAAAATAATCTTTACCAATCCTACATCTGATAGAAGGCTAATATCCAATATATACAAAGAACTCAAAGAGTTAGACTCCAGAGAACCAAATAACCCTTTTTAAAAAATGGGGTACAGAGCTAAACAAATAATTCTCAACTAAGGAATACTGAATGGCTGAAAAGCACCTTAAAAAATGTTCAACATCCTTAGTCAGCAGGGAAATGCAAATCAAAAGAACCCTGAGATTCCACCTCACACCAGTCAGAATGGCTAAGATCAAAAACTCAGGTGACAGCAGATGCTAGCGAGGATGTGGAGAAGGAGGAACACTCCTCCATTGCTGGTGGGATTGCAAGCTTGTACAACCACTCTGGAAATCAGTTTGGCGGTTCCTCAGAAAATTGGATATAGTACTACCTAAGGACCCAGCTATATCACTCCTGGGCATATACCCAAAAGATGCTCCAACATGAAATAAGGACACATGCTCCTCTATGTTCATAGCAGCCTTATTTATAATAGCCAGGAGCTGGAAAGAAACCAATGTCCCTCAACAGAGAAATGGATACAGAAAATGTGGCACATTTACACTACTCAGCTATTAAAAACAATGAATTCATGAAATTCTTAGGCAAGTGGATGGAACTAGAAAATATCATCCTGAGTGAGGTAACCCAATCACAAAAGAATACACATGGTATATACTCACTGATAAGTGGATATTAGCCCAGAAGCTTGGAATACCCAAGGTACAATTCACAGACCACATGAAGCTCAAGAAGAAGAAAGACCAAAGTGTGGATACTTTGGTCCTTTGTAGAAGGGAGAACAAAATACCCACGGGTAGAGATACAGAGACAAACTGTGGAGCAGAGACTGAAGGAAAAGCCATCCAGAGACTGCCCCACTTGGGGATCCATCCCATATTCAGTCACCAAACCTAGACACTATTGTGGATGCCAACAAGTGCTTGCTGACAGGAGCCTGATATAGCTGTCTCCAGAGAGGCTCTGCCAGTGCCTGACAAATACAGAGGTGGATGTTCTCAGACAACCATTGGACTGAGCACAAGGTCCCCAATGAAGGAGCTAGGGAAAGGGCCCAAGGAGCTGAAAGGGTTTGAAGCCCCATAGGAGGACCAATATGAACCAATCAGTACTCCCAGAGCTCCCAAGGACTAAACCACCAACCAAAGAGTACACATGGGGGACCCATGGCTCCAGCTACATATGTAGCAGAGGATGGCCAGGTTGGACATCAGTGGGAGGAGAGGCCCTCAGTCCTGTGAAGGCTCAATGCCCCAGTGTAGAGGAATGCTAGGACAGGGAATCGGGAGTGGGTGGGTTGGTGAGCAAGGGGAGGGAGGATAAGATGGGGTTGGGAGGTTGGAGGGGAAACGAGGAAAGGGGATAACATTTGAAATGTAAATAAAGAAAATATCTAATAAAAATAGATAAATAAAAAGAAATGATAATTAAAAAAAAAAAAAAAGATTCCTACTTGGAATTGGCAGGCCTGGATTCAAATTCCAGCATGGCAACTTTGGGCAGCCCATTTCTTACTAACCCACAATCTCTACATTCAGGAAAAGAGGAATTTACAGCTGCAAAATTCCTGCTATCCTCAGTTAGAATTACACACCTTTGAAAGTACACAATCTTCATCTAACAGTCAGACAAATGATACAGAAAGCTGGACACGGTGGCACACACCTGCAACCTCAGCATAGGAAGGCAAAATAACCCCAAGGCCAGCTTGGGCCATGTGAGTACAGGCCAGCCAGGGCTACATAATAAGATCCTGTCTCCAAACACCCAGAGCTAGGTGTATAACAGTTCAGTTACAGAACACTATTTTCCAAGCATGCACAAGGCCCTGAGTTTAGCCCCAGCACTGAGGAGAAAAACAAAGACCTCAGCCAGAGTAAGAAAGCACAAGGTCATCTGTGGTTTCAAGCACCCCAGAAAATGAGTCTTAAATATCTCACAAGATAAATGGCATCATAGATCACAAGGACCTAGCAGAGATCCCATGCCATCTAAACACTGGACAATACACGTTCTTCTCAACAAGCCAGAAGACTTTCTATAAAATCAAATCAAAGCAACTCTTGATAAATACAAGAAAATTGAAACAGTTTCTTGTATTCTATCTGATCACAGTGGAATAAATCTAGAAATGAACATCAAGGAAATCTTACAGATCATATAAACTCATAGAAATTATTAAAAACTAGTGAATTGTTAATGGTTTACAGAAAACAAATCTAGGACAATTTTTAAAATTCCTACAATTAAATGAAACTCAACATACCAAAGCTATGTGATCAAAGGGTACATAGAGAGATTTATAACTACAAGTGTTTACTTTTTAAAAATTGGAGAATATCAGATAAATAACTCAATAGTGCATTTTCAGGGCTTGGAAAAACAAGAGTAAACCAAACCCAAAATCAATAGAAAGAAAAAATAATTAAAATCAAAGAAGAAATTAATGAAATTGGGGGAGGGAGAGAACAGTGTAACCAATCAATGACCAAAGAGTAGATGATTCTTTGAAAAGGTAAACAAGATGGATAAGTCCTTAGCCACACCTACCATAAGGAGAGGGAAGACACAAATGAATAAACTGAGAGATGAAAAGGGAGACATTATAACAGATACCGATGACATTTGAGAAATCATTAGATATACCTTCAAAACTCATTCCACTAAGTTGGAGAATCTAAAAAGAAATAGATGAGTTCTAGATTCATATCACCTACCAAAACTGAATATGGTTAGCCTACATATGGTAGGGAATTTATTCTGATCATGTTCCCCCAGCTACCAGGAGTGCTGACTTCTGAGGAGTACACTGAGTTTCTTTCTAGGCTGTAGAGAGGAAGTGGGAGGGAGCCACTTTTCCAATGTTCCTCCCCTTCTCAAGATAGCTGATATACAAAAGATTATCTGGCCTATTTTAGGGGTTCAAAGTTTGATCTCTCTCTAAACTCAAGAGAGTCTGAAGGGCACAATAGACCCCACACTCCCTGCAGTAATAGTGAAGGACCTTTATTTCAATTGTATCATGGCTCTAGATGTCTGCCCAGTCTCCTCCTCATCAATTCAGTATCCTGTGTGCAAACCTCCATGTCACAATCTTTACCCTTGAACCTTACCTAAATCAGGACTCTGAACACTGCATTTGAAGGACAAGGGTCCTGATATTCCACAGATATGCAGCAAGACTTGAATTCCTCAATATCTAGTGAACACCATGGGGTAATTGGTGGTATTCAGAGCTGGGCAAATGAGCTCCACAATTGGATGGATGCTCAAGTTGGGCTCTCAGGAATGAAAACAGCTGGGATTCAAGCCTAGGTATCTTGGTCAAGGTCGATATGAGGTAGGCTGTCGAGTCACAAGTACATTGTGTTGTCATGACATGATCAGAGTAGAATCTTACCCCTCCTGCTGGACGATGGTGAAGCACTCCTTTTTCTAAGTACTTAGGAGGCAGAAGCAGATAGATTTCTGGGTCTGAGGCCAGCCTGGTCTACAGAGTGAGTCCCAGAATGGCCAGAGCTACACAGAGAAACTCTTGTCTCAAAAAGAAAAAAAGTCTTACCCCTCAAGTTTCCCTCCTCACACCTATAAGCACAGTTTACTCAATGAAAGACAAATCTCAATGAAAAAAAGTCCTTTAAAATGCATACCAATTAATCCTCAATCTGTCAGTCATCAAAACCAAAAGAAATCTGAAAATTTGTCACAAATTGGAGGTCTTATGAGAAATTGTAGCTAAAGGTGATAAAAATAAGAACATACACACACACACACACACACACACACACACACACTAATGGGAGAAAGTTAGGAGGTATGTGAGACTCTGTACTATTTCTACTACTCTGTATTCTATCTTTCTATAAATCTATAAACTATCTAAAACTTAAATTTATTATTTAAAAAATAAGTTATAAAATATTTAAAGCCATATAGATTTTAAGTCCAGATTTTTTATTAGTGCTGTTCGTCAACCCAACTCCTATCAAACCGTTGCAAAGGTTTCTACCTGCTATCCCTTACTTGCTAGCCCTGTACTTCCTCCAGCTAGTTAAGTGGCTCTGAGTACAAGGTCAGTATTTGAACAGCTCTGAGTTTGGCTCTGAGGCTCAGTTTCCTCATCAACAAACAAGCATTAGAAGAATCATCCCTTCATAAATAATCTCTATGATCGTGTATGGTTTTAGTTAATTTAGTTAATTTTCAAATGGCTTTGTCAATCCTTGTGTTTCTCAAATAACCAACTCTTTGTTTCACTGATACTTTATATTGTTTTTGTTTGTTTCTATTTTATTTATTTTAACACTGAGTTTGGTTATTTATTGCCATCTACTTCTGGGTGTGATTTCTTCTTTTTGTTCTAAAGCTTTCAGGTATGCTGTAAAGTTGCTAGTATGAGATCTTTCCAGTTCAGGTTTGTTTGTTTGTTCATTTGCTTGCTTGCTTGCTTTATGTAGGTGCTTGGTGCTATGATCTTGCCTCTTTAGAACCATTTTCATTGTGTCCCATAGTTTTTGGTATGTTGTATTTTCATTTTCATTCAATTGTAGGAAGTCTTTAATTACCGAATTTCTATCTTGACGCACTTTTTACTCAGTAGTGAGTTGTTCAGTTTCCATTATTTTGTAAGCTTCTATTGCTTGTTTCTATTGCTATTGATATTCAGCTTTAATCCATGGTGGTCAGATAAAATTCAAAGTGTTATTTCAATTTCTTTGTATTTGTTGAGACTTGCTTTGTGTCTGAGAATATACTCAATTTGGAGCAAGTTCCATAAGGTGCAGAAAAGAAGGTACATTCTTTTGGATTTAGGTGAAATGTTCTGTAAATGCCTGTTAGGTCTATTTGGTTTATGAAGTCTGTTGGCATCAATATGTCTCTGTTCAGTTTGTGTCTGGACAACCTGTCCATTGGTGAGAGTATTGAGGTCACCTACTATCTGTGAGTGATTTATGCAATAGCAGTGTTTCTCTTATGAACTTGGGTGCCATTGTGTTTGGTGCATAGAAGTTAAGATTTGCAGTGTCCTCTTGGTGGATGTTTCCTTTGATGAATATGAAGTGTCCTTCCCTATCTCTTCTGATTACTTTTGGGTTGAAGTCTATATTGTCAGATAATAAAATGGCTAAACTGGCTTATTTTTTTAGGTCCATTCTCTTGGAATATCTTTTTACATCCCTTTACCCTGAGGTGATGTCTATCTTCTATGTTAAGGTATATTTCTTGGATGCAGAGGATGAATAGATCATGTTTTCATATCCATTCTATTAGTCTGTGTCTTTCTGTTGGGAAATTGACACCACTGACATTGAGAGTTATCAGTGAGGATTGTTTGTTGATTCCTGTTATTTTGTTATGTCTCCACCCCCGCTTTGATTTGCTGGTTGTCTGAGATTATTTATTCCTGTGTTTTCTTGGATATGGTTAACCTCTTCAAGTTGAAGTTCTCTAGTTCCTCCTGTGGGGATGGATTTGTAGACAGATGTTACTTAAATTTGGTTTTATCATGGAATGTCTTTTTCTCTCCATCTATTTGACTTAAAGTTCTGTAGGGTATAGGAGTCTGGGCTGTAATCTTAGATTTTGTAGAACATCTGTCCAGGCCCTTTGGCTTTTAGTCTCCATTGAGAAGTCAGATGTTATTCTAATAAGTCTGTCTTTATATGTTACTTGGCCTTTTCCCTTGCAGATTTTAATTCTTTGCTCTGTATGTTTAGTGTTTTGATTATTGTGTACTGAGGGGAATTTCTTTTCTGGCCCAGCCTGTTTTGTGTTCTATATGCTTCTAGTACATTGATAGGCATCTCCTAGGTTAGATTATGGAAATTTTCTTCCAATTTCACTGAAAATAATTTCTGTGCCTTTGGCCTAGGTGTCCTCTGATTCCTCTATTCCTATTGTTTCCACATTTGGTATTTTCATAATGTCCTAGATTTCTTGGATGTGCCTGGAATTTTATCATTTTCTTTATCAAGGGGATCCATTTCTTCTGTCTCTGATGCCTGGGATTCTCTCTTCCATATTTTGTATTCTGATGGTGAGACTTGCCTCTGATGTTCCTATTCAATTTCCTAAATTTTTAATTTCCATATTTCTGTCACTTTGGGTTTTCTTTGTTGACTCTATTTCCACTTTCAGATCTTGAACTGTTTTATTCATTTCCTCCCACTGCTTGCTTGTGTTTTGTAGATTTCTTTAAGGGATTTATTCATTTCTTCTTTAAGGCCCTCTATCATATTCGCAAATACTATTTTAAGGTCCTTATCTTGTGTTCCAGCTATGCTGCATCTCTCAAGGCCTTCTGTAATAGGGTTGCTGGGCTCTAGTGGAGACATACTATCCTGGCTGCCATTGGTTGTGTTTTTACTCTAGCATCTAGGCATCTGGTTTGGGGATGGTTGTAATTCTAGATGCTGATATCTGATCTTGTGTTTGCTGGTTGGGCTTTCCCCCCCCCCTTAGTTTCTGTTGCCCTCTTGGTTCTAAGAAAGGTATGGTGGCTGTATTGCCTGGTAGGGAATTCTTTTGGAATCCTGCCAGGTACTGGGGGTTCTGGGTAGAATATGTTTCTAGGTATTGGGAGCTGACACTTAGGAATGAGAATGTGGTAGGATGGAAGAAAGGCATGAGTGGTCCACAGCATGGAGGAAAGCAGGGTGTTGCACCAGGATCTACTTAGTCTCCTGGTAACGGGGTAGAGAGTGAGGATAAACCACAACTGGTAGTCTGCTACAGAGCTGGGACTGTGACTGGAGAAAATAGGGGAGAGTGGGGTTCTGTAGTTAACCCACCTGCTTCTCTGGTTGGCATGCCTGGTCAGTTCCCAGGGAATCTCAATTTGGCTTTTAAGAAAATTGGTAAAACCCATAGCTTAACTGATCATAAAAACAGGACATACATTACAGACATCATGAAACCAGGATCCAAGCACCCCACAGACTTACGGTCACAGAAGGACTGACTAATTTGCCTGGTAGTTCTCTAGCATTAGAAGCCCAGCACTATCTTGTCCATAGTCATAGGTAATGATTCCCAGGTTCGTTTTGAAAAAAAAAAAAATGCCCTTCTAAGGAAGAACTCTCAACTCCAAAGAGCCCAGAATGAGGGGACAGGAAGTGTTAATCCACAGATCTGAAGAGAAAGACTACCCATTGACTCAAATCATGGCCAAATTAAGGCAAGTTTTATTAGTGTACACATCAGAACCTAATTGGCTGCTGTCTCCCCCTAAGATAGGGTTCATGAGACCACCCAAGCCAAGCTCCCACGTTCTTTGTACAGGGCAAAACCATAATAAGTATGATGGTTAAAGAAGTGAAATGAAGCAGTTAGGAAAGTCCCTCCTTAAACAATGGATACCAAACATTTCTCACAATAGCTACAAAACATTTTCAAGGAACTGATGGCCCAGGGCACTTGGTTTATAGTTGAGCTTTTGGGCCAATCTCCAGGACAAAGAAATTTAAGTTTTGCAGTAAACAGAAACTTCACTTAGTTACAGACTCAAAACGGTTCCTAGAAAAAATGGAATCAGGCTGGTACCTCAGAAAGTCCAAACCCACAATGGGTCACTGGAGGTGAGAGTAAGTGGCTTCTCCTTCTTCCTGTGGGTCACCAGTTTGCACATTGAATCTATAGAGAACTTTCTGGTTGTGAATCTTTGAGTAGATGAATAGCACCAATGACAAGACATTTCCATCTTGCCATAAAGCATTGAGCTATCTCCTCCTTATCATGGCTAGACCCCCAACTTTAAAGCTGACCTTTTGGTTAAACTACTTGTAACCCTGATTTCAATGTTCACTAAATGATTAGTTTTGGCCATAGGACTTTGGGTACATAGATCTAAACCGAGGTAACTTAAGAGCCCTTGGAGGTCATGTACTGCAGATGGATGCTACTCTACACATTACATAATGGTGTGTCCAGTTCATAATCACTGTGCCAAACTGCCAAAATTCAGGTTAGTTGGTAGTAACAAATGCTGATTGGAATCAATTAATATAATTGCTCTGTAAGCATCCACCAGCTAATACAAGAACATTTTAAGACCCTGTTTATAAGTTTTTTAAACTTGAAAAAAGATTGTTCAGCCACGAATTTATGAGTTGCTGTGGTAGTTTGGATGAAAAAGGCCCCCATAGACTCGTAGGGAGTGATATTACTGGAGGTGTGGCCTTGCTGGAGGAAGTGTGTCACAGAGGGTGAGCTTCGAGGTTGCAGAAGAAGGCCCAGTGTCACTCTTGTTCCTGCTGCCTGCCATTCAAGATGTAGAACTCTCAGTTCTCCAGTTCCATGTCTGCCTTCATGCAGTCATGCTTTCTCACCATGCTGATAGTGGACTAAACTTCTGAACTGTAGGCCAACCCCAATTCAATGTTTTTCTTTATTAGAGTCGCTATGGTCTTGGCATCTCTTCATAGCAATAGAAACACAAACTAAGAGAGTTACTATGTACTTAGTACATACACTGAATGTTTTGTTATTCAGGACTCATTCCACGACCAACTAGGCAGAGGTTAAGGTATTTACAAAACATATTGAATTAGTTTCATAGAGTTCTTACTACTGGTATGGACAAGGCTGCCAAGATACAATGTGGGTGGCAAGTGTTACATATTGAAGTTCCTTTCCTAGATGGCTTTCTCCTTGTTAGACATACTCCTACAAAGGGACAGTGCCTGGAATCCACGGTATGAACAAGAGTCTTGCTTACATTCTTTGTGTAGCCAGGAGTATATATGCTGCAGCTGCAAGGCATATTACAATAGAGTTCTTCAGTTATCTGAGCCTTGAGGTTAATTTGTCCCCCCCACCACCACCACCACACCCCAGGTTAATTTCTGAGCAAATCCTGCGGCCAGGACCACTGTTCCTTTCTTTAGGCTCTGACTTAGTTCCTAAGCTTTTTCTTTGAATTCATACATTATTGTCGTATTCTTAGAAGTCCTTTATTTTCCTTTTCATTCTTTTGGTAGAGCATATCAACAACAATAAAACGATTCTCCCTGGGATTAGTAGAAATGTGCAATGAGGACAGATGTTAAGCATTTTCATCAGAAGTTCTGTGCTCAACTCCATGAAATAATTGTTTTTATTTCCTCTTCATGGATAAATCAATGAAAGCATAGAGACACAGGGAAAAAGATGTACTCTCTTATATACAATCTAGATTTGTAGATCAAAGACCTCCACATAAAACCAGAGACACTGAAATTGATAGAGGAGAAAGTGGGGAAAAGCCTCAAAGATATGGGCACAGGGAAAAAATTTCTAAAAAGAACAGCAATGGCTTGTGCTGTAAAATCAAGAATTGACAAATGGGACCTCATAAAATTGCAAAGCTTCTGTAAGGCAAAAGACACTGTCAGCAAGACAAAAAGGCCACCAACAGATTGGGAAAGGATTTTTACCAATCCTAAATCTGATAGAGGACTAATATCCAATATATACAAAGAGCTCAGGAAGCTGGACTCCACAAATTCAAATAACCCCATTAAAAAATGGGGTACAGAGCTAAACAAAGAATTCTGAAATGAGGAATACCGAATGGCTGAGAAACCCCTGAAAAAATGTTCAACATCCTTAGTCATCAGGGAAATGCAAATCAAAACAACCCTGAGATTTCATCTCACTCCGGTCAGAATGGCTAAGATTAAAAATTTAGTGACAGCAGATGCTAGCGAGGTTGTGGAGAAATAGGAACACTCCTCCATTGCTGGTGGGATTACAAGCTTGTACAACCACTCTAGAAATCAGACTGGCTTTTCCTCAGAAAATTGGACATAGTACTACCGGAGGACCCAACAATACCTCTTCTGGGCATATACCCAGAAGATCTTCCAACTGGTAATAAGGACACATGCTCCACTAAGTTCATAGCAGCCTTATTTATAATACCCAGAAGCTGAAAAGAACCCAGATGTCCCTCAGTAGAGGAATGGATACAGAAACTGTGGTACATTTACACAATGGAGTACTACTCAGCTATTAAAAACAACGACTTTATGAAATTCTTGGGCAAATGGATGTATCTGGAGGATATCATCCTTAGTGAGGTAACCCAATCACAAAAGAAGTCACTAGATATGCACTCACCGATAAGCGGATATTAGCCCAGAAACTTAGAACACACAAGATACATTTTGCAAAAGACAAGAAAACCAGAAGGAAGACCATCGTGTGGATACTTCATTCCTCCTTAGAATAAGGAACAAAATACCCATGAAAGGATATAGGTACAGAGACAAAATTTAGAGCTAAGATGAAAGGATGGACTATCCAGAGACTACCCCATCCGGGAATCCATCCCATCATCAGCCACCAAACCCAGATACTAACGCACATGCCAGCAAGATTCTGCTGAAGGGACCCTGATATAGCGGCCTCTTGTGAGGCTATGCCAGTGCCTGGCAAACACAGAAGTGGATGCTCACAGCCAGCTATTGGATGGAACACAGGGCCCCCAATGAAGGAGCTAGAGAAAGTACCCAAGGGGCTGCAACCCTGTAGGTGGAACAACAATATGAACTAACTAGTACCCCCTGAGCTCATGTCTCTAGCTACATATGTAGCAGAAGATGGCCTAATCGGCCATCATTGGGAAGAGAGGCCCCATGGTCTTGCAAACTTTATATGACCCAGCACAGGGGAATGCCAGGGCCAAGAAGTGGGAGTGGGTGGGTAGGGGAGCAGGGGCGGGAGGAGGGTATAGGGACCTTTCGGGATAGCATTTGAAATGTAAATAAAGAAAATATCTAATAAAAAATAAATAAAACTAAAAAGAAGAAAATTGTATGGATATGCAAGGTATTATGAAAGTGAACATCTGTATGCTATGAAAGTGAACATCTGTATGCTATCAAAGGAGCATCTGAATGCTTAAAGCACTAAACATTGCCAAGGGCTGCCATAGGTCAAGAGCACCTGAATAATGGAATATTTGATGCGATTCTTATATTAATTCTTTCTGAATATGTGGATTTAAATCCTAACCCAATCCTAACAGCCCTTTTTTTTTGTTGTTTCATTTTATTTTTATAACAATTGAAAAGCTGATTTACATAGAAACATTTCAAAAGACTTAAAATGGCCAAAGCAATCTCTTAAAAGAACGAAACTGGTAGAATCATGCTCTCTATTTTTGCCGTATTATAAAGTTACAGTAATGTGACACTATGACAACGGTGGGGGATGGGCAAATATAATCAGAGATCAGAAGGGGAAGGAAACCCACGTGTGCATGGTCAGCAAATTGTTGGTAAAAGTTTAAAAGCAGTTCAGTAAAGACATGATCATTTTAGCAGCTGGTGGGGGAATTACTGGGTATCTCTATCCAAAACAGAGAAAAGAAGGAATAAAAAAATCCTTAGTTTAAAATCTAGCAACAGATAGAAACCCTAAGTGGGGTTCATAGGCCTAAGTGTAAAAATCTAAATATAAAACTTTCTAGAAACCCTAAGAAGATTTTTATGGCATTGTATGAGGCAAACATTCACAAGTTTCACACACAGTGCATAATTCATAAAAGAAAAATTTTCCTAGGCTTAGAGAGCCTCTCAGAAGAAGGGTGGAAAGGATGTCAGAACTGAGGGTGGGTAGGTAGGCAGCACAAAGCCACCTTCTGGACATGGTGTAGCTGTTGTGCTCAGGAGTTCACTGAACCTATGGTTATTTGTCCAAGGTCTGCATAGGATCAGACCCCTCAACATTCTATCACAGATACTGGAGGGGTCCATGAGGCAATCCTTTTATGAAGGATTATTTGGAGTTAATTACTACAGGAGGAAGGTATCATTCTATTTAGTGGAAAAACTGCTGATAATCTGTCCTTGCTCCAGCAGATAACCTCCCACCCTCAAGGGAAAACAACGACAACAACAACAACCCTCTAGTTAAACTCAGTAGATCACACACAAAAAGAAGGCATGAAAGTAGGAGGAGACTTGTTGAGAAGAAAAGTCACAACAGAAGAGAGAGGGACATGAGAGAGGAGATCCAACAGGTCCAGACTGGTCTAGTGTAGACCCAAATGGCTTGTACTGGACTTGTCTGGTTTGGAGCAGGACAGACTGACCCAGGCTGGTTTGAACTGGTTTGGACGGGTATGAACCATACTGGCTGGACATGCCCTATTTTTTTGCCAGACAGGACCAGACTTGACTAGTTTGGACCAACTTGGTTTGGACCAGCCTTGACTGGTTTGGACTGAAGCATTTTACCCACTGATTCATCTCTTTAGCCAAGAATGCTTTTCTTTTCTTTTCATCTAGGAAATAAAGACAAGTGTGTTACCTGTGAAGAAAACCTCTATGTTCACCTTTACATCTATTTTATAATTCATCTCAACTCCCCAGTATAGATAACTGCTGTCAGAAACACAGTGGTTGCCCAGGTTAAGACCACCTGTTTGGAAACCACAGGGAATGCAAACTCCCCCTGGCTGTGACTCCCTACCATCCCTGTCTGTTGCAGGAATATTAAAAAGAGTCGGCAATTTCCACTACACTGGCACCAGTGGGCCACATGGCCCTAGCGGGGTGTTCTCATCTCAGCAGACTCTCTGGCCCAGGGCTCCCGAGTTCCCTTGGCAGGTCATTGCCATGTCAGCCCTATGCAATGACAGCCCACATTGTGGTTAGATGTCACAATACCCAGTAACCCAGTAAAATCAAAACTCTAGATGCTTATAATTAACCAGTCAGATTTATATATCAATAAATTGTCAATACACAAGATGCCCACACAATAAATTAAGGGCCAGTTGATGATGATACATGCTGCCCACCAAGATTAGACAAGTTATCCCAATTATTATATCTCTTATGATATGTATAGCTACCTGTGGCTATTTAAAGCCACATGAAATCTGGATCATTCTCCTCTTGTTCCATCTTTCTTCCTCCTCCTCTATCTCCTCACTCTGCCTCTCTGCAATTCATTGCTTCACCCCCCTTTTCCCTGTCCAATCACAGACTTCTTGTTGTATTAATAATTAAATTAACCGGACAGGGGAAATCCTGCTACATATCACCCTTTCTGTTCAAATAAAATTAAAAAAAATTTTTTCTCTCAATTATAAATTGAACACAACTATTTCCATTTTGTAATTTATAAGACACAAGATAGATCTAACACCCAGCCCATCACTTTTGTCAGTAAAAATAGGACACTTTGCCATCTGTCCTAACTTAAAAGACTTATAGTTCTACACCTGACTTATGTCCTGGATTGAATTGTATGCCATCTGAAAACCATCCTCTCAAATCTGTTCTCTCAATGTTAAATAACCTGAGTTGGCTATGAGATTATAAGTAGTCTTTCAACCCCATCAGAAATCTGAGGATGACCAACATTATCTGAAGATATAGGAAGCCTAACACAGCTTCTAGAACTAAGACAAGTTGTAGAGACAGCTGCCTACCCATACAGCCCCAGTAAGTCAGGAAGTTGGAGCATCGGTCTTCAGCCTTCTGGTCCAGGATCATCTGACAGACCTTGAAAAACAGGAATTATTAAGGACTAGCCTATTCTGTCTCAGCAGAACTAAACCGCTCTAACCTGTAACTTGTGTCCTTTCAAGAACAGTACATGTCTGTAGGAGAGATTGGCAATTTCTGTCCAGCGGTCACCTAGCTACAATGTGCAGCCTCACCTGGAGGTGATATGCTCAGCTGTTTCTTTGAGTCTACGAATGGGAAGCTGTTAGGAGCAGATTTGTCTCAACAACAAGTGAATAAATAACATCAATTGTCACATTCCATGGATATCTAATGATTTTGAAAACCAACTATCTATGTAAAGTAATCTGGACTGTCCTCCGTTAACTACTCTGAGCTATTTCTAATTAAAATATCTGAGAGCCATGACATTGCTATTTGGCCCTTAACTCACAGGTTTATACATTTCAGATCAGTTTATAATGGCATTTATAGAAGGACTGGGTCCAAGCCTCATACTTACAAAATTTTGTATCAAAAGAAGAAATTTATACCAATGAAAACTTTGATTCTGTATCAAAATAAATTCTGTACCAAAATAAGAAATTATGACTTAAACTTAGTAACAGTTAAAAAGATTTCTACCAAATGCGATTATGGCTATACAATCAATTCTAGGTATTTCTTCCCTGTTTCAATTATAACCATTTCCAAATTCCCTAGAAAGACAACCTTAGAGTAACCCCCTCCAGCCCCAAAGCCCAGGGAACTGGGAAGATGACTCTTCATAACTTCTTTAAGCAGAATATGGGCACTGAGATGTTTTTGAAGGGTGTGGAAGGGTAGTGAAAATGGGGGAGCTGGTTGGCCCTAAGGAAGTCATACCAACAATTGTATTCGTCTCTGGTGTCTGTGTTCTGACTGGATCCAGCTTAAAGTCCAAGACATCGGGAGTTCAAGCAGTTAAGTTCAACGTGTCTGACAATGAGACTCACCAAGGCTGTATATTCTGTAATATATAAACCTCCAAACAAATGCTTAATATCATCAAGATAACTTCTTTGTTTGACTTTCTGAAATCTAGTTCTCTGGGGGGGTCTCCCTCTATCAAATCTGATCCATATGACTCTGGAAGGTGTGTAGACACTAACCACCTTTTCTAAAAATGCAAAGACAAAACCTTTCTCCCAAATCAGCATGTCCTTGGGCCAGTGACCAGAAAAACCTTTATATTGACCTCTCTCTCCTAGAGGTATAATATAACCACAAAACTCAAAATCACACCAATTTTGAAAGTTAAAACAATCCAAAAAAAAAAAAAAAAGAAGAAGTAAACTAAAATACTGTATGTGCCTATTCTTAGGCCTTTTCCTTTCTGTTTAGCTTTCTGCCTGGAGCCACAGACATTAATTTTGTTAATACCCATTATAATATCTATCTGTTGAGCTCTCTATCTGTAGCTACAGACATTTATTAATTAATACATGTTATAGCAGGTAATTATCACTGTTCTCTCTACTTGGAGTCAGTGACTAATTTTCCCTATGCTAGTTCCAAACCATGGGCAAAAATCCCCACATGACTCAAACAATTCCTAAAAGCAAATGCCGAATTCAGCTGGAAACAGACAAAAGAAGGCCATCGTCCCCATTCCTTATGTTGGGTGGGTGGTTCTGCTTATTTTATGAATTATAGATATGTTGTCATTTAAGGGATACATTACAAATGTAGCTTTGGGCAGGGAGGGAACTAGAGAGCTTAAACTCAGGGATTTCTACCTTTCCTTTCCTCTTCTCTATCCTTCTTTCTTAGATAAAAGGGAAGGAGGTGGAAAAGAAAGGGGGAAATATAGCAATATCATAGAAATTCTAGAAATAGACAAGTAGGGATAGATTAACAAATTTACTCTTAAACAAAGCATTACATAACTATATCTTACATTGGTAGAAATCTTTACAATTGATACAAAGTTGAAGTTATAATCTCTTACATTGGAATAGAATTTATTTAATACAAATTTAAAGTTTTCATTGGTATGAATTTCTTATTGATATGAAATTGGGATTGATATTTTTACTCTCATATAGGCATTGTGCCTATATAACACATTTAAGAATACAAGGCTTAGACCCATTCCTTCTATAACTGCTATTATAAACTGTTTTTATATGATTAAGCAATATGAGTTAAAAACTCATGGTTCTGAGTTTATTAAAAGGGTGTTTCTAAGACATTTCAATTAGAAATGGCTGAGAGTAGTTAAGGCTTAACAGTTCAGCAATGCTTTAGGTAGAAGATAGTCTTCAAAGGCGTCAGAAGTCACAGAATATGACATTTATGGACATTTGTTTGTTTCTTTAAATATTTGTCTGTTTTCTTTTTTGTTAATTTTTTATTTTTATTGGATATTTTCTTTATTTACATTTCAAATGTTATCCACTTTCCCAGTTTCCCCCCTCCCAGAAATCCCTTATCACACCCTCCCTCCCCCTGCTTCTATGAGAGTGTTCCTCCACCCACCTACTTACTCCTACCTCCCTGCCCTCCAGTCCCCTACACTGGGACATCTATCCAGGCTTCATAGGACCAAGGACCTCTCCTCCTATTGATGCCTGACAAGGCCATCCTCCGCTATATATGGAGCTGGAACCATGTGTACTCCTTTGTTGATGGCTCTGGGGTGGGGGTGAGGGGTGTTGGTTGGTGGGTATTGCTGTTCTTCCTATGGCATTGCAAACCCCTTCAATTCTCCTTCAATTCTTTTTTTTTTTTTTTTTTTTTTTTTGGTTCTTCCCACCCATCTTGGGCTAACTAATCCCTTCAATTCCTCTTCCTTCTTTCTCTAACTCCTCAATTGAGGAACCCCCACTCAGACCAATGGTTGGCTGCAAGCATCTGCCTCTGTATTTCTAAGGTTCTTGTAGGGCCTCTCAGGAGACAGTCATATTAGACTGCTTTCAGAATGCACTTGTTGGCATCCATAATAGTATCTGGGTTTGGTAACTGTGTATGGGATGAATCCCCATGTGGGACGGTCTCTGGATGTCCTTTCATTCAGTCTCTGTTGTATACTTATCTACACTTTATCTCTATATTTGCTCCTGTGAGTATTTTGTTCTCCTTCTAAGAAGGACTGAAGCACTCACACTTTGGTCTTCCTTCTTCTTGAACTTCATGTG
>NC_034597.1:52891833-52895073 GCF_900095145.1 Mus pahari | reverse complement strand
AAGTTTTGTCAAATGCTAATTCAGCATCTAATGAGATGATCCTGTGTTTTTTTTCTTTGAGTTTGTTTATGCAGTGGATTACATTGATGGATTTCTATATATTGANCCATCCCTGCATTCCTGGGATGAAGCCTACTTGATTGGGGTGAATGATTGTTTTGATGTGTTCTTGGATTCAGTTGGCAAGAATTTTATTGAGTACTTTTGCATCAATATTCATAAGGGATAGTGGTCTGAAGTTCTCTTTCTTTGTTTGGTCTTTGGGTGGTTTAGGTATAATCATAATTGTGACTTCATCGAATAAATTGGGTAGTGTACGTTCTGTTTCTATTTGTGGAATAGTTTGAAGAGTATTGGTATTGAATCTTCTTTAAAGGTCTGATAGAATTCTCCACTAAACCCTTCTGGTCCTGGGCTTTTTTTTTTTTTTTTGATGAGAGACTATTAATAACTGCTTCTATTTCTTTAGCTGTTATGGGACTGTTTAGATGGTTTATCTGATCCTGTTTTAACTTTGGTGCCTGGTATGTGTCTAGAAAATTGTCCATTTTACCCAGATTTTCCAATTTAGATGAGTATAAAGTTTTGTAATAGGATCTGACAATTTTTGGATTTCCAGTTTTCATTGTTATGTCTCCCTTTTAATTTATGATTTTATTAATTTGGATACTCTCTCTGTACCCTCTGGTTAGTCTGGATAAGGGTTTGTCAATCTTGTTGATTTTCTCAAAGAACCACCTCTGGTTTTGTTGATTCTTTGTATAGATCTTTTTGTTTCTACTTGGTTGATTTCAGTCCTGAGTTTGATTATTTCCTGACATCTACTCCTCTTGGATGTATTTGCTTCTTTTTGTTCTAGAGCTTTCAGGTGTGTTGTCAAGCTCTCTCCAGTTTCTTTATGGAGGCACTTAGAGCTATGAGTTTCCTCTTACCATTGCTTTCATTGTGTCCCATAGGCTTTGGTATGATGTGTCTTCATTCTTTATTTTTTCCTTGACCAAGTTATCATTGAGCGTTGTTCAGCTTCCATGTGTATGTGTGTTTTCTGTTGTTTTTGTTGGAATTTAATACCAGCCTTAGTCCATGGTGATCTGATATGGTGCAAGGGATTATTTCAATCTTCTTGTATCTTTTGAGGCCTGTTTTGTGACCAATTATATGGTCAGTTTTGGAGAAGGTACCATGAGGTGCTGAAAAGAAGGTATATTCTTTTCCTTTAGGATGAAATGTTCTATAGATATCTGTTAAATCCATTTCTTTCATAACTTCTGTTAGTTTCACTGTGTCTCTGCTTAGTTTCTTTTTCCATGATCTATCCATTGCTGAGAGTGGTGTGTTGAAGTCTCCCACTATTATTGTGGAGGATGTGATGTGTGCTTTGAGCTATAGTAAAGTTTCTTTTATGAAAGTAGGTGCCCTTGCATTTGGAACGTAGATGTTCGGAATTAAGAGTTCATCTTGATAGAGTTTTCCTTTGACCAGTATAAAGTGTCCTTCCTTATTCTTTTTGATAAGTTTTGGTTATAAGTTAATTCTATTCGATATTAGAATTGTTACCCCAGCTTGTTTCTTGGGACCGTTTGCTTGGAAAATTGTTTTCCAGCCTTTTACTCTGAGGTAGTGTCAGTCTTTGTCACTGAAGTGTGTTTCCAGTATGAAGCAAAATGCTGGCTCCTGTTTACATATCCAGTCTTTTAGTCTATGTCTTTTTATTGGGGAATTGAGTCCATTGATATTAAGAGATATTAAGGAAAAGTGATTGTTACTTTCTGTTATTTTTGTTGTTAGAGGTGGATTTATGTTTGTGTGACTATCTTTTTTTAGGTCTGTTGAAAGATTACTTTCTTGCTTTTTTAGGGTGTAATTTCCCTCCTTGTGTTGGTGTTTTCTATTATCCTTTGTAGGGCTGAATTTGTGGAAAGATATTGTGTAAATTTGGTTTTGTCATGGAATATCTTGTCTTTTCTGTCTATGGTAATTGAGAATTTTGCTGGGTAAAGTAGTCTGGGCTGGCATTTATGTTCTCTTAGTGTCTGTATGATGACATCTGCCCAGGATCTTCTAGCTTTCATAGTCTCTGGTGAGAAGTCTGGTGTAATTCTAATATATCTGCCTTTATATATTACTTGACCTTTTTCCCTTTCTGCTTTTAATATTCTTTCTTTATTTAATGTATTTGGTGTTTTGATTATTATATGACGGGAGGAATTTCTTTTCTGGTCCAGTCTATTTGGAGTTCTGTAGGCTTCTTGTATGTTTATGAGCATGTCTTTCTTTAGGTTAGGGAAGTTTTCTTCTATAATTTTGTTGAAGATATTTACTGGCCCTTTCAGTTGGGAATCTTTGCTCTCTTCTATACCTATCATCCTTAGGTTTGGTCTTCTCATTGTGTACTGGGTTTGCTGAATGATTTTGGTTAGGAGCTTTTTGCATTTTGCATTTTCTTTAACTGTTGTGTCAATGTTTTCTAAGGTATCTTCTGTCCTTGAGATTCTCTCTTTCATCTCTTGTATTCTGTTGGTGATGCTTGCATCTATGACTCTTGATCTCTTCCCTCAGTTTTCTAACTTCAGGGTTGATATTTTTAACAAGAAGACTGAGAGAAGTCAGATGGTGTAAGGGAGCTTGAAGTGAAGGGTGAAGTGAAAACATATAATGATGGAGGCTCCAAAGAAAACTTCGATTTGTGCTGGATTAACTCTGGACTAAGTCGGAGAAAGCCAAGAAGGGAGGGCACTCTTTAACACAGGACAGAGCCATGTGACTGTGCTGGATAGCTGCTATTTGCCCTAAAGTCTTTACCAGTCTGGGCTCTGCTTCAAGCACATTCCTTTCTCTTAAGTTTCCCTTTAGAGTCAACCAATGAAATGTTCCTGAAGAACATCATGAGCTTCCCTAAGACCTCTCCTGATAGGTTTCTGTGAGTTGATTGAGTCTCTTTATCAACATCCAAGGAGCTTCTCTCAAAACATCCCCTAGTTTCTGACCAACAGCCCTTCATGCCCTCCTTCCCTCTGGCTTATCACTGGTATGGGCTCCCAGGTCAGAGTCCACACCACCACTTGTTGTAAACATTCTTTATTAAACTCTTCTCAGCGTAAGTGCACCCTCCATTTTCTTGCAAGATCCTAGTGTACCATGCCGGGCATGGTGGTACACGCCTTTAATCCCAGCACTTGGGAGGCAGAGGCAGGCGGATTTCTGAGTTCGAGGCCAGCCTGGTCTACAAAGTGAGTTCCA
>NC_034597.1:52879401-52891773 GCF_900095145.1 Mus pahari | reverse complement strand
ATATATATATATATATATATATATATATACACTTCCTCCAACAAGGCCACACTTCCTAATAGTACCACTCCCTGGGTCAAGCAGTGAATGGGGGCACCCAGGGTTGGACCTCAGACCTGTCTTAGGGTTTTATTGCTGTGAAGAAACACCATGACCATAGCAATTCTTATAAAGGAAAACATTTCACTGGGGCGGCTTACTGTTTCAGAGTTTTTGGAAACATGGCAGTGTACAGGCAGAGAAGGGACTAAGAGTCCTACATCTTGGTCCACAGGCAGCAGAAGGAGACTGTGTACCACACTGGGCACAGCTTGAGCATAGGAGACCTCAAGCCCACCCACACAGTGACACACATTCTCCAATAAAGCTACATCTCCTAGTAGTGTCACTCCCTGTGGGCCAAGCATTCAAACAGGAGTCTATGGGGCCAAACCTATTCAAACCATCACAAGGCCCTAAACTGAATTCCCAATACAAAACAAACAAAAAAACACTGCCACAAGTTTCTCAACATTCAAATAAACTATGCCATTTCATAGACTAGACCACACCACTGGGTAAGTGTAGCAGAAGCTCTGTGATCAGGACATGGGATTGTGTCACTGTTCTCACACATGGATCTGGTCATGCCACTCCGTATGAACTCCCTCTACAAGTGAAACTACTCTTGCATACAATTTGGCATCCAGATATTCATCATGAAAGACACTCTATAAATATTTATAGATTGGTTGATCTTACCAGAGATGAAAACATTTCAGAAGTACTTTGTCATCTTCTACAGTTACATCATAGATTCTTTAATCTTTTAACTATTTAATCTCAAAATCCCATTAATTCTTAGGATAAGTCCAGATTACTCCAAAGAATAAATGGAAAAACAGAAATGTGCCACCATAGTTGGGGAATTTATGTAAATGGTCTCCAAAATGGACCTATGGCCCAAAAACTAAGATTCAATACACTTGTGGCAAATTTTACCAGTCATAAACAATCATAATCTAAAACACAACTGACTTCAGGCATCCCAGGGCTTACATCCAATAAGCTTTGATGGATCCAAGATGAAAGTCCTGGTTTTTCCTTTAAAGTGTTACAAGAAGCTGAGTGTGGTGGTGCACACATGGAATCTGAGCACTTGGGAGTCTGAGGCAGGAGAATGAGGCGAGTTCTCACAAAACAAAGTCACAGGAACTTCAGTGACCCTGAGATATTTGATTTTTCCTTCATACTTCCATTCCTGGAATTACACATATGTCAGTCCCTAACTATTTGACAAAGTGTCTTTAATGAAAGACAAATACATTTTCATTCCCCCAAACAGTATGTGACTGCAGCTAGATGACCTTCAGTTCTTCCATTGGGCTGAGGTAATGACACGAGACAGACAGCACCTGTGTGGTCCTGCTTCAGACCCTAGAACCTCTAGACAGCAGCAAGTGCAGTGTAGAGTCATGAAGACAACTGAAACACAGGTCATGACGAAAACACCTGCCCACGGCCATCTAGGCACCAGCACACAGAAGTCACACGAAGAGTCGGCTTCTCAATTGTAATGTCACCATCCATGGGTACATGCCCTGGACTTGGCTTTTCACTGGGGAAGAGCAGGTGGCCTCCAGCTCTGTTTCATTCAGTCGGTGCTTCCTGAACCACATAAACTGGCCCTGGAGATTTGAAACACTCAAACTCAGTAGCAATGATATAAGAGGCAAGAAGAGCGGGTTCCTGGGGCTGAAAGGAAAAGGCCTGGGTAGGCTTTTTCTTACCAGCCTGTGTTTTCTTAGGCCCAGAAAATGTAAAGCAAATGTCCCTCCCTGTCAGAAGTTCTCAGAACAGTAGGTGGGCAGCTGCTCAGGGGACTGGGGTGCTCACTGCCTAACATGTATGCTCTGAGTCCAAGGAAAGGACCAGAAACCCTCAGAAGAAGGTGTGTAATATTTTTGTTGAATCAAATCATGATTTTGTAAGGGGAAAGAAAGACACACATAAAAGTCCATTTAGTGCTTGGCAATGGGAGAAAGAAAAAAAGAAAAAACGATTTCTGTGTTCAGTACAAACTCACTTCAAGGAGGCTATAGATCAAATTACCAGCCTGTGACATGTGGAGATTGGCCTAGCATCAGGCTAAGACTGTAACTAAGATCCCAGTGCTGCTGGACCAGTGCGGAACCCAATAAACCTCAGAGAAAGTGACCCGGCTTGCTGAGTTTTCAGTTGCAACAGCTGCTAATACAACTTGGAGAATTTTAATATGTGTATACAGGCCTGCTGAGTAACCACTTCAAACACTGTGGAACGAGAATCCTCCTTCCTTAAATCCTTTTAGCTAGAAGGAATAGAGACAGAAGAAACTGGGAGGAGGAGTGACTGCGGTGATTGCCAAAGGGAGTGTCACAAGATGCTGTTCAGGCTCCACTTCCACACCTGCAGAAGATCACTTCCGGTGGGTGGGTCCCCGAGTGAGGCAGCAGGGCAGAAGGGTCAGGATTGAAGGAACTCAGGAGGCAGTGAGTTCCATGAGCACAGACTCTGGGGGGTTGCCTCAGTGAGACAGCTTATTTTAATAGGTGGAACAAAGACACCTTTGGGAGTGAGTAGGGGCTATCAAGGTGGTTGAACATCATTGGCCAGGGTCAGGGTGCTGTGAATACCTCATTAGCATAAGGAGAATTTACAGGTGCTTGGTGGACATGACCTTATAAGGGGAGAGAAGTTTAATTTGGCTACTGGGTTACATGAACCTCTCCAGTGATGCAAAGGTGGGGGCACAGGGCTATCTGCAGGTTCAGGACAGTGGGGGGAGCAATCCTACTCCTGTTGACTGGAGGGCTTCCCAAGTGTGGACACGTCTCAACCCCACTCTTGCCTGCTCCCACAGCTTCATGGTTCTCTGTCCCCACAACATAATTCCAGAGCTAGAACCATGGAAGGTTCATAGAAGGAAGGAAATGTCTAATAAATATATGATAAACACATAATAATGCTTCATTTTATAATTTAAAAAAAAAGAATGGGCTTTTCAAAAATATAGATAACCACCAATTCCCAGCACTGCAAGATACATAAGCAACTACCACAAAACTCATAATTGTGACAACTGAAGTTTTCCGTTGAATTTGAAATTACCCCATGTGTGTGCAGTTTACTAGGAAGTGAACACAGAGTCTGTAAGACAAGGCTTGGTGGCTCTTGAATCCATGTGGCCTTTGTAGTACATGAGGTCTGAGCTGTGGTGGCTCAAGGATTGCCACTGCTCATCAGTCCAGACAAGGCCTGGGGTGGGACAGGCTGTGAAAACCAGTGAGGGGAGCCTGTGAGTGGGGAACCCCATCTTTCTACTGTCCCATGAACCACCACAGTCCATCATCTTACCCCATCTCCCCCTCCCAAATCACACAGCCCAGCCACTGGCCTGATCTTCTCAGGCACTGAGTTCCTGATACCCAACAGCCAAGTCTAACCCTTGGTGTCAAGATGTCAGAAGTCAAAATAGCTGTCGGTGAGAATGCAGGATACAGTCATGAAAGTAAGGAGACGTAATGGGCTAGCACAGTCAGTAAGTAGGGTTCTAGTGATCTATTGGTGTGCTGCTGTTACCATAACAAATTACCAGAAGCAAGGTGGCTTCAACCACAAAAAAAAAAAGTAAAAAAAAAAAAAAAAAAGAAAAAGAAATGTATTTTCTCACAGTTGTGGCATCTGGACTTCTAAGATCAAGGTATCAGGAGAGTTCGTTTCTCCTGAGTCTTCTCTCCTTAGCTTGCACATGGCCTTTATCCTCCTGTACTCAGATGATCTTCTCTCTGTGTGAATTTGCATGTTATACTCATGCTTTTGTAAGCATAACAGTCAGTTCAGATTAGGGCCTACCAATGAGCCAATTTACCTTAATTCCCTCATCAAAGGCCCTTTCTCTAAATATAGTTACATTCTGACGTAGTAGGGACATAGTTCAGTCCACCCAAAAAGAATGAGATAGCTGTATTAAAAATATGTATGTATAGTATTGGCCCACAAAACATGTCTCCCTAGAGAGAGAGATTATATCTATATTCACATGTATGTATTTAATATTGGCTCTCTATAACTTTTTCCATATAAACCCTTCTTTAGTCAAACTTCACATATATACTGAACATGAACATATAGAACTTTTCTTTTATTCTTTAACCTGTCTAGCGTTTATTTCCACAGCATTTATACTGTATGAAGTATTGAAGTCTGCTCAGGATGGTAGTTAGCCAAAAGGAACAGAAGTCTTTGTTGACTAAAGGTTATCAGATGGATGTTGGGAGCCAAGTGCCTGGTTCTATGAAACAACCAGGGAGAAAATACAGAGTATGGTCATAACAGATAAAGCCCTTACATTAAATTTGTAGAAAACATTGCCAAGCCTAGTGACACCAGCATATGATCTTAGCTTGATGGGAGGAGGATCAAAAATAAAGAAAGCCTGGTAAATTAAGGAGAAGCTGTCTTTTAAAAAACAAACAAACAAACAAACAAACAAAAACCATGGGATTGGAGTGGTTCCATATAGTTCAGCAATTAGAGCACTTGCCTAAAGGCCTAGCAAGCCCTGATTTTAATTTCCAGCATAGCAATGAAAACAAAAATCACATATGGGCTGGAGAGGTGGTTCAGGGGTTAACAGCACTGGCTGCTCCTCCAGAGGACCTGAGGTCCATTCCCAGCACCTACGCAGCAACTCAGTCATCTATAACTGCAATCTCATAGGACACAGTGCCCTCTATTGGCTTTTTCCAGTAGTACACACGTGTAGTTTCCATGCAGGTAAAGCATCCATACACATAAAATAAAGACTGCAAAAAATACATATACACATGTCAAACAAATACTAATTTAGATAAGTACCCACAGTTTCAAGAAAAGTTTAAACAGAACAGTTTTTATCACCTATTTGTTGTTATATTTGGTTTCTGACTTTTATCATGAAAAAAAACTTCAAACATAAAGAAAAGCTGAAGACTGGTGTAGCCAGTGCCTACATGTTACCTCTTTACATCCAGAAACGTCTGGGCTGGCATTTTCCTGCATTTACTGCCCCCATACACTCACACACAGCTTAAATAAAGATAACATTCATGCTCTGATCCTGCTTACAAAGACAAACGACCATCCCAACCATATTACATTTTCCAGTTCTTGGAGGACATGGTCAATATCTGTGTTTGGTCCTGTTTGGGAACCAGCCTCTAATCGTGGCTCAATGCCTTGTGAGTAATGACCTTCACGCTCTTCCAGCCCAAGACAGCTCAGCTCCATCTTCCCCCTCCAGTCCCCAGTGGTACTGGCTCTTTCCTAGGTTTGTGTGGCTGTGTTTCCAGTGCTTTTGTTTAGATTTTCTCTGTTTCCTGCATGGATGGAAGGAAACATGTTTTACATTGAAACTAAAGCAGGGTGAAAAAAAAAGTAAACATTAGATGTTATCAAACAAACAAAGTGAAAAAAGAAAGGGCTGTGAGTCAGTATGGGAACCTGACTCCAGAAATCTAGATGCAAGCATCCTCGATGCTCGAGACTATGAAATGGCATGGTGTTTGCACAGAGCCTGTGATCAGCCTCCTGGGCACTCTATGTGGCACGTAGACTCTGTGGATTGCTTTTTTAAATGACATTACTTACTACGTAGCCCAGACCAGTCTTGAACTCAGACCCTCCTCCCTTAGTTTCCAGAGCTCCATCACAGGAATGGCCGTCTAGATTATTTTTGATATTAAGAGTAACTTTCCGTCTAAATTGTAAACTTGTTAGCAAGTATTGTTTAGAGAGTAACAACAGGAAGAAAGGCCTGCATACTATTATACATGCAACTTGTCCGTAATTTAAATCTAGCTGAATAACAGGGAAGAGTACGCACACGGTACACGTGGCTGCACACACGTACAGAGGGCCTTGTTGGGGCTGACACTTGGAGGTGCTTACAATTGTGCTTCACACACTGTCTTTATAAGCTCTTCCTAGTGCTCCCAACTCACTGCCCACACACGAAGGAGATCCTGACTCTGATTTTTGAGTATGATGATACATTGGAGTTTCCATGCTCAATGGGCTAAGGCAGGGGAGGAGGGTCAGTAGTGAGTTTGAGGCGAGTCTGATGCATAAAGTAGAAATTTATCTCAAAAAAGAAAGTTAATACAGAAAATTTAAGATTTATGAGGCAAAGAGGGGGAGAAGGAAGAAAGTTAATGAAAACTTACATTTTTATAGCAAAATTACTACAAAACAATACTAAAATGTTTGGATTATATAAAATGTTAGAGCCTGTTATGTGATACATGCCAGCGATTTCAGCACTTGGGAAAGGGAGCCAGGAGAATCCAGAACAGCCTAGGATACATCAGAAGTCCCTTTCTCAAAAGCAGTCAGAAATATCAAATAAGAAAAGGAAGCTATCATAGAAAGAAAGGCTGAGCAGGGCGTATGTCCTCAGGAGCCTTTGATGGAGCACCACAGACCTTTGTCTGTAAGCAGAAATCCATCCTGGGTGCTGCAAGAGTAAACGTCCCCAAGGCTGCTGCGTAGGGGGAAAGATGCCAAGGTCAAACCCTGGATCTCCTACAGCCGCTGGACCAGAAGCTTCCCAGAGTATCCTATGATCCTCTGCAGGGCAGAGTCATACAAACTATTTTAAAGATGCTTTCCAGTCCCAGCAGTCCCTAAGTGTCCTCATGTTTGGGTTTTGTCACTGGGTCCCGTCCCTCTGCTCTTCTCTCCCCTGGATTCGCCAGTGTTCCCCGCCATCTCTAGTTCAGTCAGGCTTGGCTCAAAATGTGGAACTGCATGACTTCCTGCACCCTGCTTCACTCGAAGGATGGGGTTCTCTGTTCTTCATCAACACACATTGTAAAACCAACGATGAGAAACGTCTTCACAACCCCCATTTTCAAAGAGAAGCCAAAGAAAAATTTTTGAGCCAGCAAAAGCCATCCATCAAAGTTTTCCAGTGTTGTCAGTCAAGAGGAGATGGGGCAAGCATCCCGAAAGGCTGCCGGGCAGGGGGTACCAAGCAAGTGGTGCCGGGAAAGTGGTTCAAGGCAGGTGAGAGTCTGGGTTTTCACAGCTGTCAGACTGCTGACACGTGACAATGTCCATTCGTCCAGACAGCACCTAAGCACAAGAACATGCTGGATATGATAGAGACTGGGTCCCTCATAAAGGCCTGTCTCAGACTCACATTTTTGACCGAGGGCAAACTGCAGCCTCTCAAGGAGAAGAAAGACATGTGCTCTCACTGAAGTGATATACCAGAGACTGATCACCACTCAGCATCTCTTAGAAGAAAGAGAATCGGCAAATGTGGGATGTTTAACTTTCTGAGACGTTTCGGGGTATGTCTACTGATAGCAAACAAAAATCTCCACACAGGGGCTTCAGAAATGTTTCCAAATGTAAAGATGCTCCAGTACCCCCTCTTCTACATGATCATCTGTTTCTAGCAACAACCGCATTCCTCCCAAGCTGTCAACACTCCTAGATCTCTTACTCCCCATGGCAAGGCCTTAGCTCTATCCTTATCCATGGCTACCCTGTTAGGAAAGAGGAATCACCGCATAAGAGCTGTGTGGAACAATTCCAAGACTTGGAAACCCAGCCATCTGTGTGGTTGGTTTTCTTTTGGTTTTTCTTTTCTTTCTTTTCTTTCTTTCTTTTTTTTTTTTTAAATCAATCTTAAATGAGTGTGTCCTGGCTTAAAGCCTCCCCAGATGTGTTTTTCCAGACACGACAGTTACCTGATCACAACACTTTCTGGAGAAGGAATGTGGACTGGCTGAAAAGCGAGCAGCCCCGCCATGGTTGCTGTCAGCAACCAGGATGGGTCTAGAAAGGAAGGAGAGCTGCACAGATGTCACGAGGAGAAGCAGAGGTTCGGAAGCACACGCTGGCTCTGCCGGCTGGAAAAACTTGCAAGCCGTGCCAGAACGGGCATGTGGACAGAGTTCCTCCGTCATCCCTGAGTTTCCATGTCCCTACCTGGAAGGAAAGGGCTCCAAGGGCTCTGCTAAGCTGCCAGACATTGGGGTCTACACAGAACCCTCGTTCTTCATTTACTAAGCCATACTATATGGTTTATTTTGCTGTCTACACTCACTCTCTTGGACTTAAAGTTTAAGCGTCCATAATTGTAATCATTGTAGAATGATTGTTTTTAAAAAAAAAAAAAAATGTGAGTACTCAGATTGGAAAGTAATCTACTCAAACGACATTGTCCACTTGCACATTTTTGCTCAATGCTTATACTGTAATAATCAATAGTTAGCTGTTACCCTCCAGATCCATCGAAGGAAAAGAGAAGTCTGTTTGGATGACAAAGGTGAGGCGGTTGAACTCTGGAAGGAGAGGAAGAGGAACCCTGTGAGGTAATAAGGAGAAAGGTCACCAGCATTGCTGACTGTGACTTCCCTGGGTCGCTCTCACAATTCAGGTAAAGAAACCCCCACTTTACCCAAAGCCAGTCAATCCTAGACTTGAAAAAGCATTTTGTCCTGGGGCTTAAATGTTTGCCTTCTGCTTGCTTGCGTGTTGTTCGCCTTTCTTTTGCTGTTTATATGTTCCTTCTGGGACCATTTCCCTTAATCCTGAAGTGTGTCCTCAGGAAGTTTCTTTAGTGAGAGACAGAGAGGCAAAGGCTTCCAGCTTTCGTGTATTTGGGATTGTGTTTAACTTTCTTTTAGGAAGGTAGTTTTCCTGGGTGTAGAAACCTCTGGTTGACAGTTTTGTTCAATATTTGTTTCCTTACAGGCACAGATATTTGGAGTATGTTGTTTTGTTTTAAAGAAAACATCTTCATATATGCTGAAGGACCTTTAAAAAAAATAAAGGCGTGCTTCCTATGTTTAGTCTGGTGTTACTAGGGCATATCCAAGAGAAGTGGATCTCCCAGATAGTAAATTAGAATTTCCATTCCCAGGGCTGCCTAGACAGGAAATACTATACACTTACGAATGATATTAGAAGGGTCTGAAGGTGAACTTCAGAAAACATGATAGAATATAGATTGGGGGAATCCTGTCAGTAAGGTTAAGAGAGGCCTACATAATTCTTGAAATGAACTATTTAATTGCAGAGAACAGAATTAACCTTAGCCAAAATAGCAGCCTGGCTTTTGGCCTCTGCTGCGAGTTAGTAATGTCTCAGATCCTGATGTGTCCTCCTGAGAGAGCCTTGTTTCACTCTTATTTTGAAAACAAATGCTGAGGAAGAATGGTCATCCTGTGGTTTGAGTCTACCTGTGAACAGCCACCACCTGCTCAACACCCCTCCTTATGCTAATAAAAAATTATCACCTGAGAGCTGACTGCCAATCCAGAAGAAGAAATGACACAGTCCCTCCATGCAGGACACATAAAAGGAGAGACACCTAAACTGTAGGACAACACACCCACACTTGGTCAAAGAGCCAGTCCGTTGTATGTGTCATGGCCTCTGCTCTGGAGATCACCAAGTGCCTGACTCCCAAAGGCTCACTCAGCTCATAGTGTGACTCTCCCTATCACAGAGGCTACCTCCATTGGAGCCTCCTCTTGGACCCTTTGTCCCAGACTCACCACCGTTCTTTAACTCGGTGTCCCACTGCCCACTCTGCCTCTCCATTTGTACTGGCTCTTGGCAACAGACTGTCATGCTTTCTTAAGTCCTATGATCTCATTGTCCTCTTTCAACATCTCTGAGGCCTGTGCTTGATCGTGAGAGTGTGATGTGTTACTGATATTTATAATTAAGATCAAGCTGGAATAGAGATCTTGAGACCACTGTGGTCACAACTCGAAGTGAAATCAGATATGCTCAGTGAGATAGCACGGGTGAAGCTGACATAGCTGAAGCCTACGGCTTCTCGGGAAGACTTGACACTGTAGACACCTTGTCAGTCAGTGTTGACAGCACAGCTCGTTTACAAATGTTTGCCTAAGGCAGTGGTTCTCAACCTTTCTAATGTTGTGCTGACACCCACAACAAATTATTTCATTGCTACTTCATAACTGTAATCTTGCTACTGCTATGAATCAGAATGTAAATATCTGATATGCAGCCTCTGTGAAAGGGTCATTTGACATCCCACCCCAAAGGGGTAGTCACCCCCAGGATAAGAACTGCTGGCCTAGGGATTTTGGCCGCTAGAGTCCAACAGTGTGGCAACAATGCTACATTAGATCCCACTTTCAGAGAAACTGGAGGTGAAATGTCTTGGCCCAAACCTCAGGGAAACTCTCAAAATCGTCCACACATAGTACATCACCCAGCCCTAATAAAATTCCAGACAGCAATGTCCCCGTAAATGTCTTTGGTTAATAATACCCCGCCTCCTGTCAAACAATTTGGCCAGAAGAGAACACCATTCCTGGATCCACAGGAAGAGCTGTAGCACCGTGGCTGGTGGCTGGATACCCAGGCCTTCCCCCCCAACTGGCTTTTTCTTTGCTGGTATCAACCTGTACCCAATTCCTGTGCCAAACCATTGATGTGATTTTCAGGCATGTGATGACTCCTCCTAGTAAATTATCAATCCAAAGGAGGCGTAGCTGACCACCTTTCCGAATTGAGGGTCACCCGTGTGGATTGTTTCCTCAATCCCAAGAGTTTGATAAACTCCACTATACGTACTGCACATTGACCCAAATCCCTCCGAAACTCAGTCTCACATCTTCATTTCTAACATGCTGAGGAGACAAAGATCAGGCAGTGACATACAGCACGACAGAAGGACAGACACCCCTTAATGCAAAAATTTAAGTGATTTTATAGGTATCTCAACTAGACTTTCAATTGTTTCTCTTTGTATTAATTTTTCAGTAACGAGAAAATGTCATTTTTTAAGAAAAATATTTGAGAATAAACCAGAAACATTCCTTAGACTTTTACAGATCCATGATGCCAAATTGTCAGATTACTTTTTAAATATAACAGAATCTTCTAGAAAGGTGCTTTGGGTCATGAGAGAATTTTTGTTAAAAAGTCACTGTAGCAAGATGAAGAACATCTCAGAATACTCAGCTGGGCATGGTGAAAGTCAGTTGGAAGATTCCAGGCAATGTTGTCTAGGAGAAGTTACCAGTAGCCCCTCTAGAGCAGGTAAAGAGTTAGCCTCACTCTGGTGACCCATGTCCCCCTTCTCTCCCCACACCATACCATGCAACCTCTCACTTCCTCATTCTTCATCTAGCTCATCCTCCTTCATCCACTCTCAGTACTACACTTGACTGATAGGCTCCAGGGCCTGCCCTCAGGGGATCTTTGGGTCCTTCTAACTACCTGTCTTACCCATGCTTCTCAGTTCTAGCCCATCCATGACTTTGGTCAGCCTGGGATTAGGTACCCACTTTTGCTCTTAACAAGGAGGAAGGAAGAAGGCATAATTAAGGCGGCCCATGAGCACACCGACTTCATAGTTTTCCTGGAAGAAAACCAGGTGAAGACAAGCAAGCTTCTAAGAGAACATCCAATACTTCATATGTTGCTGTCCAACGAGATACTGTAGTTTTTTGGCAAAAGAAAGATTTTCCGTGTTCAAATAGTCTTGAGGGTTTCCCTAAACCCAGATCCTTCTTGAAGATTCATAAAGCAAATTAACATATTAAAAGTTACAAGGGATTCTATATTAATGATCTGTACTTGATTTTGCTCAAAACTAAGTTTCACAAGCTAGGTTTAGCAGGAAATCATTTTGTGTTTTCCCAAACACCTATGAGCAGTGGGACCTGCTTTAAAGATGTCTGCTATAGAGCAAAGTACCTTCATGGAAGAATAATTAGCAGTGATATTTTTTACTTTATCTTTTTTCTTTCATTTTTGAAATAGATCTCACTATGTAACCTAAGCTGGACTTGAACTCACAGCAATCCTCCTGCCTCAGTCTCTCAAATGCTGCTATATTACAAGTGTACACAAACATCCAATCTTTCTTTCTGTCTTAATTAGGGTTTCATTGCTGTGAAGGGACACCATGACTAAGTTAAGTCTTATAAAGGAAAATATGTAATTGGGGCTGGCTTACAGCTTCAGAGGTTCAGTCCACTATCACCATGCTGGGAAGCAGGGCAGTGTGCAGTTAGACAGTGCTGGTGGAGCCAAGAGTTCTACATCTTGATGCGAAAGCAGCCCGGAAGGGACTGTGTCACATTGGGCAGGCTTGGACATATATATGGGATCTCAAAGCCCTGCCCCCACAGTGACATAGTTCCTTTAACAAAGCTACACCTGCTAATAGTGTCACTTCCCATGGGCCATACTCAAACCACCACACTACTTCTATCTCTGTCTGTGTCTCTCTGTCTCTGTCTCTCTTTTCTATCCCTTTCTCTCTCTCTCTCTCTCTCTCTCTCTCTCTCTCTCTCTCTCTCTCTCTCTCTC
>NC_034597.1:52865715-52879370 GCF_900095145.1 Mus pahari | reverse complement strand
TCTCTCTCTCTCTCTTTCCTTCCTTCCTTTCTTTCTTTCTTTCTTTCTTTCTTCCTTCCTTCCTTTCTTTCTTTCTTTCTTTCTCTCTTTCTTTCTTCCTTCCTTTCTTCCTTTCTCCCTTTCTTTCTCCCTTCTTTAGTACTAAGGATCAGACCCCAGGATTTTGCATGCTCAGCAAGTACCCACTCAGCCTCTGCTGCTTTCTGTGTTTTCTTAGACTTCAAGTAGGAACTGAGTTTTCCCCCTTTGCAGTCCTTGAACTCCTTAGTCATGCTTTTAACTGCTTTTAGATTCTGTGTCCTGAGACCTGCCAAAGGTAATGCTCATGAGGCCATTTCTATAGGACTTGGTCTTTGAGAAGGACCATTGTCTTGCTCTTTCATGTTGAGAGTCCTGGGTCAGATGAGGCAAGACAGTGCAGGAGTGTGGCTCCTGCCTGAGGCACAGGTAGAACTTGTTAAACAAAGAAATAAATGCTTAAGTTTGGAAGTGGATGTAAAGAGATTGTACGGATGGAGTTTGCTGCCTTCCTCCTGCAGAGATGTCTCCAATGGATGGCTCAGAACACTAAGAGGCAGGAGTCTGAACAGCTGACATGAAAAAAAAAAAAAAAAAAAGATAATGAGATACAGAGCAAGCCTAAGATTTAGAGTAGCCTGCAGAGTCTGGGGAGAGCCACAGAAACAACAGACAGGGGCTGCCGAGGCGCTGGGCACTGGCTCACTGAATTGTTTTGTGTTTTGCTTCATGTTGTGCTGTGTCCGGGTTTTCTTTGTGCCACTTTACTGTGCCTTTGGCCTGGACTCCATGCTGGGACAACTGGAGCCTGTGACTCAGCCCATGCTGTAGACGTGTGGATTTCCAGTCATCGGAATCACTGTGGTTAGAATGCAGGGCTCAGGGAGAGATGACTGCAGACATGTACAGGGAGAGAGATGCTGACTGCTTGACTCAGCAGTTCTGTGTCAGTTTAGGACTTTATCTTTTTAAAGGAAAATCCTTCTACACGCAAGATGAAGCTTAAAAGCCCATCCAGCAACTTAACCAGGCTAAGTATGTGTACTCCTCTGGCTTTTTACTGTGCTAGGATCATTTTTGCTCAAATCCCTACATGATGGAGAGAGGAAAGGAAAAAATCAAACAAAAGATGTGGGAAAGGGGGCCAGGTCAGATGAATCCCAGTACTTATATGTTGTGGCTACCATCATGGCTTGGATCCCAGTACTTACATGTTGTGGCTACCATCATGGCTTTCCTATTTTTAGTAATTAAGACCTGTGGCTGGAGAAGCAGTCATGGTAAGAGTGCTTACTGCACAGAGCATGAGGACTTCGGGTGGATTCCCAGCACACACATAAAAATCACGTACATGATCCTGTACATAGCTGTGACCCTGGTGCCATGAGGAATGGATACAGGGGGTCCCTGAGACTGGCTGCTAACTTAGAGACAAATTCAATAAGGGCCCCTGTCTCAAAAGAAAAGGGCATCGAGGGATGGAGTGAGACATTGGACATCTTCCTTTGGCTTCCCAGAATGTGCATGGTTGTAAGCTCACAAGTGTGTGCATACCCTTTTCTGTCTCTGTCTCTGTCTCTCTGTCTCTCTGTGTGTGTCTCTCTCTGTTTCTCTCTGACACACATACACACACACACACAAACACACACACACACACACACACACATTCATGCTCAAAGTAAAAGTCCATAATAATAAGAGCCACTGTTATTGCTAACACATAGTATGCTGGTACTGAGCACAACTTATTGGTTGTAGCATTATTCTTACAATGCTGCTCTGAGGTTGTTAATGAGTGTGCAGTCCCTCATCTGTGTTTTTGCACATCTCCAACCCAGACATAGTTTTCACTGTGTAACAATCATTCACTCTATGACATTCCTAACATATTGATTGTCCTGAATTCTGAAATGCGTCTTGTTTCCTGGAGTTTGTGATTTGAATGTTTTTTCCATTTACTAATATGGAAACTGAGGCTGGCTCTGTCTGTGGTTGCTATCTGGTTCATAATTCATTCTATGTCTTTGAGACATTCCTTTGGGAATGGTTGATTTTTTTTTTTTCCTGCACAACTTTGTTCTCTTCTAAACTGATGAGATTTTAGCAAGTTCTCCTAAGGCATGATTTTTGGAAAGACATCATTTCCCACAGATGGAAAGCGCCGTCATCTCACAGCACTTTGCTGACCTCCTGTGAACTCCTCTGTGTCCCTGCTCCCTTGATTCTCAGTACCTCAGTTCCTTTAATGCCACCCTTCCTCAATTCCACCCAGAGCTCACACTGCCTTATTAAGCAGTGGGTAAGGGCCTGGTTGGGAATCGGCAGAGGCCTGAGACATTGCTAAACACTTTGACATCTGTGGTGAGAGTCAGCCTCCAACGTTCCCACCAGAGGCCCAGAGTGAGCAGTGGTCACTGTGGTGGACACACTGACACACACAGCAATTCAGAGGACACTGCATTTTATAAGCATTGATTTGATACATTGAGGAAACCATAAATATTATTTATCTTACTGTAGGCCTTGGAAGCTCCAAGCACCACAGCTAATTATGGCTCGATGATAGATGCATTAAGCCGGAGCCTGCTTTTCTGGTTTATCCTAACAAGTACAGCAGTGGCCATTACTTTCAATTTGCAAACATTTTGGTCTAAAGGCTGAGCAGAGCGGAAAATATGCAGGATGGCTTGTCCTATAGGAGTCCTTGCCACCTTCTTAAGTCAGCACTAAGTCACATCTGTTGCCGTTTAGGGTTCTTTTTCCATTTGTAGAAGCACATGATTTGTTATAACCAAAACACATATTCCAATACAGATGAGGCTTTTGCTAAGAGATAGCTAGTGTTTTCCAACCAGCGGAATGACGGATTTGGTCAAAGGAAGCTGATGAGAGCTTCTTGTTTGATGAGCCTTTCCTGGGCAGCTGGCTCCTGAGTTTATAGCTCACATGCTGCCCGTCAGAAGGTGACGCTAGGAAGCAAGCTGTGCTAGTGTGTGCCACCATTCCAGAGAGGACAGGTTGAAACTTTTCACCAAGACCTCCTAAACCAGTAGGGGTAGATAATTATTTGTTGTCCCGTAGCGTGTCAGCAGCGTCTCTGGCACCAGTAGCACCTTCATGACCACTCATAAAACCGAACTGAATTCAGACACCACAGGTGTTTCCAAGAAGGCCCCTCCTCTCGTTATTAATGATAGACGCACCCATCACCGTGGCAGAGAGTTTCCCACATTTGCCCTATCCGTAAGCAGATTCTTTTGTGTGTGCATTTATCTATTTAACAAACAGCGTTTATCTAAAGTGCTCCTGTGTTGGGTTCGTCCTCTGTGGTTCTGCAGTTGCCTGGCTCAAAGCCTCTTCCACCCATTTCATAAACATCCGAGTATTGTAATGGCTGCCTGGTGCTTTCTTCCATGGGTTTCCATAATTATTCGTGAAAGCCCTATCCTAACGATCATTTAGTTTGTTTCCAAGTTTTTTTTGACACTAAACAGTGCTCTGTCTATCATCTTCTGTACAAATCACCAAAACACCCCTCCCCCAATAAACAGATTGCTGATTAACACACTGTTCTAAATGGATCTGCAGAGAATTGGGTAGAGTGACATGGAGAATTCCAAAAGGTTTCGAGTTTTGTGATTTTATATATTTTTTATTAGACATTTTCTTCATTTACATTTCAAATGCTATCCCCAAAGCCCCCTATACCCTCCCCCGGCCCTGCTTCCCAACCCACCCACTCCTGCTTCCTGGCCCTGGCATTCCCCTGTACTGGGGTGTATGATCTTCTAACAAGTCACAGAAATGGTGAAGTCAGGGACTGGCAGAAGCCAAAGGTGAGGGAAGAGGCTGGACTGAAAGCGGAAGTGATTACAAAGTGATTTCATGGTAACTTGAAAGTCTTGTGGGAAAGAATCAGTCTGCATCCTGACTGCAGTGGTGCAGAGGTGAATCCACATGCCCAGTGGTGCACTGGAGAGTGCCTGTAGTTACAGTGACCCTGGGAAATCAGAACACCATCAGCAGGTTATGTCAATGTCATGACTATGACCATATTCTAAGGCCTTACAGTGGGAACTGATAAAGTTTATGCCGTTCTCAAGCTATCATTTCCTATAACTGCATGTAAATATATGTCTCAAAATTACACAGTTAAATTTTAATTTAAACACAAACATTCATTATAATATGATGTTTAAGGAGGCAGGGGATTGCCTGTGTTGAAAGTGTCAAGTTTCTCGTAAGATTCTCTACCTTTTAACTTTATGACATTTTAAGGAAATTATATTTTATGTTATTTATTTCATTAATCATCTCTCTTATGGCTTCAGGGGTTTGTGGCAGCCTTATAAATGCCTTCTTGTGGTAAATTCTATTTTCAAAATTTCCTCATGTGCAGATATAGTTTTTCAGTTGTCTTACATTTAAATCATCAATGCATTTGGGGTATGAAGAAAGGTTATTGCTGTGTAGCATGTGTGTTTATAAAAAGCTATTCAATCATCTCATGGGTGTTTGTAAAATAAATGTCAAACACTGGCTGCCACCCCACTGTGACCTCCTAGCTCCCCTCATTCCCCATCTTCACCCTCTGAGCCTGGCACTTGTGGGACTTGAAATAGACTCAGTCACAGATCTCACGCCTCCTCTCCATCATCTGCTTCATCAACACACACAAGAAAACGGCAGCAAAGAGACCCTGTAACTCTACGAGCTTTCGGAATTCTCTATGAATTTTAACTGGGTGGAGAACACAAGCAGAGCGCTTAGGTCAAAGGAAACGTGACCTTTGCTAGATCAGCAAAGGCCAGGGACTTTCCCAAGATAGAACTCCCCAGATGGAAGAGTCCAAGAATAGAACTTCCAATGTTAGGCCCATCTTGTCTCTGAACTAACCCAGAATGGCCCCAGTTCTCAATGAATCTTGCTGCTTGGCACTAAGGTAGCCATGGCTGGCCTCCCTGGCCATGTGGTACAGAGTTTTCACTCTCTGGGTGTTTTCTCACGGCTTTGGTATTCATTATAATCTCATCAGATGACCATGCAGAGTAAGCGAGTAGCTATTTGAGTGTTATTGTTGTCTAACATCTATTGTCTCTAATCAGCTATTTGTCACAGTGACAAAATACCTGAGATTAACAACTTTAAAGGAAGAAAAGAGGGGCTTTGTTATTGTTGTTGGGGAGGGGTTGTTTGTTTTGTTCTTGTTTTTTCTGTCTCAGAGTCTTTAAAGTTTTGGGTCATGATCATTTGGTCATGTAGTGACATAGTATGTCATGGTGAGTCTGCATCATGGAGGAGGCCTGCATACCTTGTGGCACCCAGGAAGCAAACAGAGAGACAGGGAGGGACCAGAGTCTCAACACCCTTCAATAGCACATCCCCTGTGGTAGGCATCAATGCCAAAAAGCAACCTGGAAAAGGTTGACTTCATCTTATAATGGATAAGTCCATCAGCCAGGGAAGTCAAGGCGGGAACTTAAGGCAGGAACCTGAAGACAGGAAATGATGCAGAGGCCATGGAGGAGTGCTGCTTGCTGGCTTGCTCCTCATGGCTTCCTCAGCCTGCTTTCTTACAGCACCCAATACCACCAGCACAGGAGTGGGACTGCCGACAGTGAGCAGGGTCCTCCCACATCAGCAATCAATAAAAAAAAAAATGTACCGCACCACAGGCTTGCCCACAGGCCAAGATAGTAGGTGAGTTTACTCAACTGAGGAGCCTCTTCCTCAATGACTCTAGCTTGTGTCAAGTTGTTGTAAAGCTCACCAGCGAAGGAAGATAGTAAGCGTCATGGGAGAGGAAGGGAAAAGGAATATGTTTTAAAAAATATGTTTTAAATACTCAATATGTGGTGCTGGTAGAGAAACCCTAAGACATGGGCACAACTGAGAATTGCTCCTTAAAAGAAACATGGAACCAACAATGGAAATGTCATGTGCATAGGATGTAGTGAGCATAAACTGTACAGTTGCAGGGAAGACCAATGGAGACACTGTTGTTAGAGCAGGTAGGGTTTAAGCTGGTTTCAAAGGGCCATGATGTGACCCTGTCAACACATTTGAAGTATTTTTTTTCTGTAGTGTCTGTACCTAAGATCTACAATCTATTCTGGATAGACAAACCTTTCTCCTTCTGCATAAAATACACTCCATCAAATAACGCCATGAATTTGACTCAGCTTAATAGACACCCTTTTTATTACTAGTAGGCCAACAAAAATACAGGCTAGGGTAGTTGCATAGATGAAAAGGAATTTGAAATGTGGAATGGCAAAGCCAAGTGTCCAGTAGCTATTTAGCTACACCCAATATAACTGTCCTAACCCAAGTTGCTATTCTAAACCCCAAATGACTAAGACCACATGAAGCATTCTTTTGAAGTGCTAGAATAGATGTGGACTCCCAGAACTTACTGATTTATTGTAAATTTGAATTCAGTGCCCAGCTGCTGACCTGGATGTCCACTGTTGCTTGCACGACAGGAAGCAGGACACTGTGGTCTGGCCTGGGTTAGGGCAGTCCAGGGAGCTCTGGTTGGTTCAGCTGGCTTCAGTCACCCCTTATCTCTGCTGGTCCCTGATCTATCAGTCATCCCAGAGTCCTGCTGGTCCTCTCCTGTGCTCTCCACTGTAATTATGTCTCTGATCTCTCAGCTGATCTTGCTTCTCGTTTTCATTGGCTCATTGAGCCCAATCTTGACTAGCATGGGCCTGTGTAACCAGTCTGGTTATTTCCAAGTTTCACCAGTCTGGGTTGCTTACATAGTTATGTTAATGGGAATAATTTAGATTTCAATCCCTCCTGATGAAAGAGACCCCCCTATTTTTGCAGAATTTTTAATAGAAGTCATTTTCAACAAAAGGCAAAGTCCCTCTTGAAGCAATACTTCACTGAGCTAATGGAAGCCAAATAGGAAAGAGTTGGAAGCATCTGGTACGATTCTTGGTCGTCTTCCTCCTCAACAGTAACTATGGTCTTCTTATTCAGATCTTCAAGGCTGGCTCCTTTTCTGAAACTTGTGGGTCTCCACAGGTTTTATGTGATGATTGGCCCACATCTTAGTTCAGCAGTCATGCAACTGTGCTTAAGCATCCACTGGACCTGAAATAACTGCCCACTCCCCTGGGAGAAGAAAGAATTAGCTGTAATCAAAAGGTTTAGGGTTTCTTCTTCCAATAATTATACCACGCCTCCTACAAAATAAAATTTTTAAGCTGAATAAAATAACAAAAATGTTTAATGGCACAAACATGCTATCAAAATTCTATCAAAATAGAATTGATTAATTAAAAACAAAACAAAAAACAAACAACAACAAAAAAAAAACCCTCTGGCTCTATGTGATAAAGAGAGAGAGATAAGAGTCTGGAAAGACAAAGACAGAAGTTGGTGGAATGTAAAGGAGTTAGAGAGTGGTCAGTCACTGTGGAAGGTCACCTTGAGGGTTAGATCTTAAGAGTTAGAACTGCCAGAGGAAGTGCCATCTTCAGGAATTGCAAAGAGTAAGACATAGAATTCATACAGAACAGAAAAAAATGACTGTCCCAAGCAGCCAGATTGGGCAATTTCATAATTTACATGAAATCAAGAGTATTTGGCAAATGGTGATTTCATTCACAGTTAAAATAGTCCTGTAATAATCCATGATCTAGTCTTGCCTACCAAATAGTAACAGTAAAACTTAAGAGAATCAAATGGTTTATAAATCCAATCTAAAAAGATAACCCATGGAGTGGATAAATAAATAAATAAATAAATAAATAAATAAATAAATAAATATACATCATGTATCTGATATGGAATTAACAACCAGAATACATAGAGCAGTCTTAAAACTCAGTTTTCAAATGAGCAAAGGGGGAGGCTAGAGAGATAGTTCAGTTACGGTCTTGCCATCCAAACATGAAGACCTGATTTTGACCCTCCCAGCATCTGCATGAAAACAAAAGCCAGGAAGAGGAACACACATTTTTAACCCCACAACCAGAGATGCAGAGACAGGCATATCTCTGGCAGATATTCTGGGCAGTCAGCCTCACCCAGTTGCCCAAACTTGTGTCCCAGTGATAGACACCGCTTCAAAAAACAAGATGGATAACTCCTGAGGAATGACATCCAATCCAGGGCCAAGGAGTCAGAGACAGAGAGATTCCCACAGCTCACTGGCCAGCAAGCCTAGCATCTTGGTGAGACCTATATCTCGATTAGAGACTATCTCAAAATATAAAGTGAGCTCACTTGCTCACTTTATATTTTGAGAAGAACAACACTCAACATGGACTTCTGGCCTACACACACACACACACACACACATAGACACACACACACCACAGCACATACATACATACATACATACATACATACATTCATTCATACATACATTCATACATACACATACACACACATGAGAAAGACAGAGATCAATTCCCCCTTGCTCCCCCCCCCCGCTTTTGTTTTTGAGGCAGGGTCTCAAATAGCCCAGGATAGCCTTGAACTCATTATGACCTAAACATTGACTTTCCTGTCTCCACTTCCTGACCGACTAGACTAGAGATATGCTCCACCATCCCTGGTTTATGTCAGCCAAAGATCAAGCTCAGAGCTTTATGCATGTTTGGCAAATACTCTGCCAGCTCAGCTAGACACCCTACCCTGCAAGTTTATACTTTTTTAGAGTGTGAATCTTATACACATTCATTTTCAGTCATATACATCTTTCATGTGATGCTGAATAGAAATAGCAAGAGAAATAAAGAGAAATAGCCAAGACACTAACTGCATTGTACTGTGCGGGTAAGTTAAGCAGGCCTGTGACACATAGCAAGTCTGGTGTTTGGCAAGTTAGGCAGATCCAATGAAGATTTAACAGATAGTTTCAACTTAAAATAGGCTCAATGGGGCATACAGTCCACTGTGCATCTAGGACTAGCTATAGACCCAGAAAATTTCTTTGAAAAAGCTGCATCTTTTATAATCCCCAGTGAAGTGAAAATTTCTGGTTTCTTTGGAGATTCGGTTGTGTCATGTGATGTTTTTATGGAAACTGTCTTATGAGAGGATGTTTTTGACGAAGCAGACATGTGGGAGGATGCTTTGCAAAGAACAGACACGTGATGGTTTTCTGGAGGCAGCCTGGAAAAAAGACATCTGCTATTTTGCTAAAGTGGATGCTTGAGATAACATATGATGTTTGGAAAGGATATAAATATAGTCCAACAACGAGTGGATGAAGCTAGATGGTATTGGTATGGCTTGCCATTTTTTGCTGGTTTTATTTGGCTTTGCTGATACTGGTCTTCACTGCTGATGCTGGGTGATATTGGTATGCCTTACCATTCTTTGTTAGTCATCATTCAAAGGCATGACTTCAAAGAGAAAAATGCACCAAAAAACTTCTGATGATGTTCTGGCCGCTTCTTGCTGCTGCTGCAGACTTGGGCCAATTGGCAGAGCCTTGAGGTTTCTTCTGGATCGACCTGCTGTTGCTGATTCGTGAATGGTGTTTGTTTTTGAGACCTGCCATTGCTGATTCGTGAATGGTGTTTGTGCATAGATTGAGCTGCTGGTGCTGATTCATGTGAACTAAACTGCTGATAGCCTGAAAACACAGATTCGAGCTACTCCAAATAACCATCTCTGAACATGTCCACAGCCTCCTTTATTCTATTAACCTTTTCTTTCCACTACCTCTGGTGGGTCGTGGGTGAGAAAGGATGTTAAAGCACTTAAGATCTCTTGTTAAAAATAGGTTTTAAAACATCTAAGCCTACACCCCAGATTACAAAAACTTAATCTATCACTAGACTCCACTTTCCTGTCCAGGGGTTGTTTTGCACCACCTGCTTTTAGATGACTTTAACAATTCATATAGCCTCCTTCCAGGGTGCTGCCCTTGCCAGGCCCCGTACTGAACACTAAAACCCAAGAACAATCGCGTTCTATCGGCTGGCCAACGGGACTAACAAGAGCTCCTGCTGGGATGGTGGTCACTGTTCTGGAGCAGGTAGGAATGTCACATGATAGGATGTTTCTGGTCTCCATCTAGATGGGGCACTCAAAGAAAGCTGGTAGGATGGTACAATCCAGGTAGGTCTGTGACATGTGTCAAGGGTGCCTCCGTTGGCCTCTCAGTTGGATAAACTGCTCTAAGAATGTTTAGCTCTGTTTAACTAAATTTAACACTTACAGCACCCTGAGAATATCTTTATCATCCCAGTGATTACAGGGGTATCCGGTAAAATGTTTCCCTCCAAAGCTAGGTCTTAGGATGGATAACAAACACCTTTCATGAATTTTTTTCCTCGCCTGGTGTCACAGGGCGGAGCTAGGATAAAAGGTCCCTTGGGTGGGTATACCTGCACACATCAGCCTTTTGAGGACAGCCTCCTTCTCTCTCTACCCACGCAAGCTGCACAAGGTGTGATGGCACTGCTGGTTCTGAGCCTGGCCCAGGACTAATCTATGCAGGAGACGCTTCATTGGGGGCTGGTAGGTAGGTGGTGAGAGTTGATGAGGCACTAGATACCTAAAATCAACCTCTACTCTCAAAGTGGAGGAGAAAGATACATGACAATTTGGTGGCTTAACGTCCCACCTGGATGAAAAGGATCCAGCAAATATAAGAAAAGGTGTGTTTACCAACACCCCAAGAGTCTGAAGAAAACAGAATAGACCCAAAGGGACTTATACCATCATTAATGTAATAACAGTGTATCCACATGAACTAACTTGATCAGGCTGTTCTGGTTTGTGCCTGTAGTCTCAGCCACTACGGAAGCTGAGATAGGACTATTTAAGCTCAAAAGATTGAGATCAGCCTGGACATCACAACCAGACCCCATCTCAAGAAGGAAATAGACAAGCAATCCAACAACAACAACAACAACAACAACAACAAAAACCCTCTCACTTTCATCTGCAAAACAAAATGACTTCCAAATGGGAATGAAGTACTCTTTCCAGGGTCCAGGGATACTCCAGCAGGGCCCATGAGGGCAAGACAGGGCTCAGCCAGTACTCTGCTTTCTGTGAGGGCAGACATGCATGAGCCCACATGAGGCATGTCCCTTGGAGGAGGATAGCGTTCCTCCCATTTTTCCAGCCTGGTATGGTGGCTCTCTACCTGTGTTTATTGAGGAGTTTGCAGAAACAGAGCATGGCGAGTTCTGTCTCTTCATGGGAGGAAATGGAATGTGTATTTGCCTATGGGACAGATGCACGACCGGAAGAGAGAAGTTTGAGGTGTGGATCAAAGAAGAGAACTTTGAGGGCTGGACAAACTCCTGGGTGGGTAAATGTACTTTCTGTTTAAGTACGAGGACCTGAATTTGATCCTTGGCACACACAAAAGCCAGGCAGGCCCGTACATGCCTGTAAAGGCAGCATTGGGAGAGTGGAGACAGGGGATACATCAGCTCTTCTGCCTGACAGCCCAGCTGGGACAGCAAGCTTCAGGTTCAATAACAGACCCCACATTGAGGGAGAATGATTGAAGATGCTGGAAATCTTTCTTGGGCTTCTGTATTTGTTTATGTCACACACACCTACAAGAAAGACAGGCTAAATACACAGCATGTACCTCATACATGACATAACAGAGAGAGAGAGAGAGAGAGAGAGAGAGAGAGAGAGAATGAGAGAGAATTTTCCTTGTCATTTATTTCAAGTTGAGGATTCAAAATGCTTTTCTATATTTTTTTTTCTGTTCTTTGGTTGGTTTTGGTACTTGAGAGACCAAGCTGGCCTCAAATTCACAGAGATCCACCTGTCCCTGCCTCTGGGGTGCTGGGGTTAAACGCTTACACCACCATGCCCAGCCCCTGTATCCTTTCTGGTGGGTTTTTACTCCCTTTCTCTACAAGAATGAACAAATAGCATGTCAGCCTCTCTGTGAGACAGTATCAATGAAGAGCCCTTTCCTAACATTTCTACCTTCTTGGCATCCAACAGGAAGACAATGACAGTTGGCAGACTTCGTACTGTACCTTTGAAAATTTCTAGTATCTTGGCGTATCCCAAGTAAACTGAATGGTAACAGTCTGACGTAGCCTGCCCAGACTCCCATGCCCCGACCCCATCTAAAACACATTTGAAACTCGGTAAACCTAGCCTCCTCCCATTTAAAAACTGCAAATCACCTAGGAAATTTATTTCCTCTATAATACAGGGACCTCACACTTCTTTTGTGAAGGGCCAAAGAAAACTTTTCCGAGTCCTTTAGTCTGTAGACTGACCCCAGACTGAGGCTGGGTGCCCACAGCTGCTGACTACGCTATTCTGTAAGGGATGGTTGCCCGCTCAGCTCTTTCCTTCCTCTCCTTCGGGTGGGGTGGAGAAGCGCAGAGACTTTCACTGGCCAGCTTAAGCATCAGTATCTACTCTTAACAATCTCAGCATGGAATTTCCAGACATGATTGACAGTGTCTGCTTGCCTCAGAAACTCTAGTTGACTGCCCAGACCCATTCATCGGAAGAGAGGGGTACCCAGGATCCGGACCATAGTACAGGGACTCTGCTCTCCACAGACAGGCTCCCATATTCTTCAGCCTTATTCGGTCTATGTTCCACCAGAGAATCAGTATCGCCTCTCCAGGAGTTGGGGGCACAGGGGTGTCGACTGGGGAGACATGATGATGTTCTGTATCTGGTGACACAGATAGGTATCAGGATAATCAAAGGACAGTAGTGGCAGCACCAAGGAGACTCGCGTGGCACTGGTGTCAGAGCAACTTCAGAGATGCTTGCACAGCCACTCTACCTGGTCAGAGGCCCCTGGGCACCAGACAGTGCCATGCACAAAGCCCAGCACTTTGTCAGAGCACATACCTCGTAGCCCAAGCAAGGTTAGCTACTTTTGTGTGCAGCCTGCTCTGTCCTGGCATTTGAAAGTCAGACACTAGGACCAAGTGGTGGAGGGAAAACAGATCCTTGAGTCTGCAGACATGATACTTTAAGACAAGGCGAAACAAAATAATAGCAATGTTCTTTATTTCGTTTATGTCATCAGTGACTGGACATTTTCAGTAGTTTGTGGTTATAATGGGCTGAAAATTCTGCCAATGTTTCTACCAGCATTCAAGACCTGGCAAGGCAAAGGAGACATTGCCCAGAAACAGAACAAATGAAGGCAGATCTCAGCCATCCAATCGCTCCTTTATTCTGAGCCTGGGGTACAGGTGAGGAGACTGCGTAGCAGCTTTGTGGTTTTGCTTGCAGCGAGAACATTTCATCTCTGAGCTGAGCTGTGCCAGTTGGTGACTTAATATCCATATGGTAATGCGATACGGTCAGTGCAAAGGCACCTCACTGGCCAGACTGTGGCCTCATAAAGACAAAGGCTCTGCCCATACATCAGCGGGAACGGCTTGGAACTCGGAGCTGAGCGCTCTGAAGCAATTGAACATGAATTCACCTTCAGGAGCTTAGGAGCTGATGTCACCAGGAGAGTGAAGTCATCAGAAATGACCTAAACGGATGGTAACCTGCCAGAAAAAAAAAAAAAAAAAAAAAAAAAGCCACACTGTGCAGACACAGCTTAACTTCTCCTGACTCCTTCTGGGTTTCAGATTTCTTGGAGGCTGCTGTGTTCTCTCTCTCTCTCTCTCTCTCTCTCTCTCTCTCTCTCTCTCTCTCTC
>NC_034597.1:52852309-52864825 GCF_900095145.1 Mus pahari | reverse complement strand
CTCCCAGTGTATCCTCCATGTCACAGCCTATCACTGAGGGAGGGCAGGAGTGCAAGGCATGGCCTGAAACAGAAGCCATGGGAAAGTACTGCTTACTGGAGTGCCCTCCACCTCTATGGCCTGCTAAGTCTGCTTTCTTATACTTCCTGGGACCACCTGGCCAGGAGGTCGATGCCCACACTGGATGTCCCCCTCCCCATGCCCATCAATCACTAACTTAAAAGATGCCCACAGACTTTCAATGTCCAATCTGATGGAGACAGTTTTTTCCAGCCCTCAACTCTGGTTCCCTCTTCCCAGATGACCCTAGCTGTCAAGTTAACCAAGAAAAAAGAAAAGAAAAGAAAACACTAATGATCACAGGTTACTAACAATTTTATAAGTGGGAAGGGGGGGAAGGGATAGACTCTGGAAGGGCAGAATTGGGAGGGCAGCATTTGGTATATAAATAAATAAACAAATTTTAAAAGTAGAAATAATCAGATATTAATAGTTTCATTTTGTAATAACAATAAATCAGTAATCAATGGACATTAAATTAAATAATAGATCACTCAGCTATAAGCCTTTATAACAGAAGATTTACTTTATAGGGCTACGCTCTTAAAGAAAACGGAGTTTCTTCTCCCAGCCGCTATCAGTTGACAATGGTTCCTTGACTAGGAGAGGAACCTCATGCTTACCTCCCCTCTCCAGGCCGCCATCTTATCTGACTTGAGCTCACACAGGACTTGTGCATTCTGTCACAGTCACTGTGGCTTCATACAGCTCTTGTGTCTGGAGAATACTGTCTTCTTGTAGTCATCCACCGCCTCACACCCTTACACACTTTTGGCCCCCTCTCTCACAGTGCTCCCTGAGCCTTGGGAGGAGCAAGCATGGGTTAGCGATGTCCCATTTAGGACTGAGCACTCTTTAGTCTCTTACGCTCTATACGCTGACCAGTTGTAAGTCTCTGTGTTGTTACCAACATTGCTCCAACCTCCTGATCTTTGACAAAGAGGCAACCACATATGCTGGAGAAAAGGTGGTATCTTCAACAGATGATGCTGGTCAAACTGGATAGCTACCCTGGTAGACGAATACAGTGCAATCCTATCCTTCACCACACAAAACTTGACTCCAAATAGATGAAGTTATCTCGGTATAAAGCCTGGTCCCCTGAATCTGACTGAGGAGAAACTACGAAGATTCTTCACCAGGAAAGGACTTCCTAAACATGACTACAATAGCATCGGCTTTACAACCAACAATTAACAAGTGGGATCTGCAGTCTGTGCTCTCTTGTACATATTCAACAGAAATAAGTATTCAACACGCACACACAACAGTATGTCCCTATAGACCAGGACTTGCTGGGATGATTTTCATCCTGGTTCATGGGTTCTCTTTATGCTGATTTGATGTAGTTATTGAATTTAGACACCGGTAATGGGTCAAAGTTCAAAATTTGGAAACCACTGTGAATAGAGGTCATTTAGGAACAGAGGCAAGTAAAATATGAATTAAAGTCTTCACTATGGGAAATAGTCTGGTTTGGGTGAGGATTTATAATGCATTAAAGCCAGGAAGTGGAAGGTAAAGACCAGCTGCTAGCTTGCCATGAATTACTACCTGTTGCCACTGGAGACCTTTCATTAGAGCCAATCTACTCACTGCTCCCAAACTCACTCGCAATAAGAGAGAGAAAGAACCGAAACTCCTGCAGAGGACCTAATGGAAATCGTTGTGTACCATAAACCTGGGTCCCTGAAGCAAAAAGATTGCCACCGAGGAATGAAGTGCATGGGGTGATGGCTAGTCATGATAATATGGGTAGTATAATACCAGATCTACTCAGATCCTTTATGGACAGGCAAGCTCTAGTAAATAATACATTTAAGTATCTATGGCAAGTCACCAAACTATCGGCCAGGGTTGTCTTTGGGTATTGTTGCAATACCAGAAAGCTTAGGCCAGCTCTGTTAAACTATTATGACCAAAGTCCAGCAAACATTGGGCTGATCCTCAAAACAGAACAAACATCTAGTGAGCCTTTTCTAGGCTGTGCACTATGATAAATTTGCCCAGCCTTTAACATGATTGAATAGAGCAGGTACTTGGTTAAACTAACAGGACTCAATCATGGAAGGTGGGTTTTAAATACTGTTCAACGTGTACTGGGCTGTAACCAAATGTCACTGATGATCCTTGGAGCATGCTTTGTGGAAATAGCAATAACTCTCAAACACTAAGGTTTAACATTGAAACAAATTCACTCCCTACAGAATGACCATGTTCACTTCACAAAGCGGGATATTTAAATGGCTCAGTTTCGAGTTTTGTTTCTACTGGAAATAATTCCCTGTGCACCAGCCCAAGAAGGTTATCTGCAGTGTGTGTGTGTGTGTGTGTGTGTGTGTGTGTGTGTGTTAAGACCCATGCTGATTGCCTCTGGGGCATATTACAGCAGTCAGCAGGAGCAGTGGGGTGCTAGTGGGGTGCTTACCAAGTCTTTGGAAGCCAGATCTCTGCTGCTGCTTTCTCCTCTCACTCCACTCTGAGCCCCCTTGCGCAGCATTGATGACAACCTCATGAGCCATGCTGTCAACCAATGAAGAAAGAGGGCTCAGCCCTTCTGTGAGTACGAAGCTGCTGAGTATCACGGACAGGCTGACCTCTCTAGAGGTCACCTGTCACTGAGGGACCAATACGGTTATAAGTACTGATCACTGCCTCACCTGAGTGCTTTCCCCTGGGGAGGAATAGAAACCTTGTGGTCCCCATTTTCAAATCATGGCATCAGAGTATGGGACAGGATTCTCCTAGGGACATGACATACAGCATAGAAAACTCAAGTCTCATAGGTTTATAAAGGGAAAAGCATCACACAGGAGTTTGGGTTCTGGTCGGGGTTCTGGTCGGGTATATAGGTAATTTCCAACAGACTGATTCCATATTACAGCCTTTGAGCCAGCCCTGGGTAATAGCCAAGGAAGAGGAACCAAGTCTTCAGTGGCAGGAAGAGACCTGTAGAGGTGCAGTTGTAAAAACCCAAGGAAGAACACATTGAAAATAAAGTTGTGTATAATTGGGTGATTCACAGGGAATTAACGATTAGATTGGCTGGTGGATATGCTAGGACCTGTGCAAGAATAGCAAGACAGTGAGTCCCCAGGAGTGGTCGCCAGGAAGGAAGGGGCATGTGCTTCCGGAGGGGACCCAGTGGGTGACTTTTACTACCATGTTATCCTTCCTTTCCTCCTCCAACTTCACCTTCTCCACACACCGTTTTAAGTAGTGAACTTGGGAACAGATATGCTGTGTGATTCAAGTATACAGACTTGCCTGTGCCTTGAGAAAAAGATGTGACATGAACTACAGGTTTCTACAAGCCTTTCGTCTGTTTCTCTAAACTGTGGTTCAATACAGCAGAAAGTCAGGAGACACTGCGGTCATAGCAACTCTTCTAAGAAGAAAGCATTTAATTGGCCCTTACACTTTTAGAGATTTAGCCCATCATTAGCATGATAAAAAGCATGGCAGCCTATAGACAGGACACCAGAGAGGAAGCTGAGAGTTCTACATTGGGAAAGGCAGCCAGCAGTCAGAGAGACTCTGAGCCTGGTTTAAGCATTAGAAATGCCAAAGCCCAACCAGTGATACACTTCCCCCACCACTCCTAATAGTGCCACTCCCCTGGCAACCAAACATTCAAATCTATGAGCCTATTGAGGCCATTCTTATTCAAACTACCACAGGAGAGTCTTACTAATGCCCTGGCCTCCCCAGATTAACCAAAAGAACTAACTACACAAAGTGAGCTGGGCTAATCTGGGTTTCTGAGAATCAATTGTCAGAATGGGGTTAAATGTCCAAGGTTTCATTAGAAAAAGTGCTCAGGTGACAGACAGTTGCCAAGAGCTGTCAGGCTATCAACACGTGGAAACAGAGTAGGAAACAAGGTTAACTGTACATCTCAGACCACTGTATATCTGAAGCAAGATTCAGCAAGGTTGCTGGGAAATCTTAGAGCCAAAGTGTACGGAGGAGAAGGTTCCTAGGACTAGTTTGCCAATCACGCCTGCCCACTGTTCGAAGCTATCTGTGGCTAATGTGGGCCTGGATCCTCCTGGCCATTGTGTGCATGTGACAACAGCTGCCAGAATGGTACACAGCAGGCCTTCGGCACATTCCTGCACCCAGAGATTTTCACCGTGTAGTCTTGTGGCAACTTCCAAGTCTTAGCTTTGTTGGAAATTCTGAAGAATATTGGTCTGAAATAGAAAACATGCACTCCATTAACATGTGTTGGTTGACGTTACTGAGTCTAGAAAGAGAAAGAGGAATTGCAAACCAAGACAGAAGGGATAAAATGCATTGACTTTCCACAGAGTGTTTAGAGGTTCTTTTCTTTCTTTCTTTCTTTCTTTCTTTCTTTCTTTCTTTCTTTCTTTCTTTCTTTCTTTCTTTCTTTGTTTTGAGACAGGGTTTCACTGTGTAGCCCTGGAGACCAGGCTGGCCTCGGACTCCTGAGATCTGCCTGCCTCGGTCTCCCAAGCGCTGGGATTAAGAAATGTGCCACCACCACTCAGACAGTTACTGTCTTTTAAGTTGACACTTTATGCTTGGGGTTTATGAGGCATTTTCTTAAAACTTTAAACAAAAAATAAATTTCCAAATTAGGTTGATTTTCTCGCGCTAAACAACTGATGCGTAGTGACACAACAAAGCAAATTCGGGTGAGGAACCACGAACAGCGGCTTTTTAATGGACTCACAGGTGATCCTGTTTGCGTTTTGAAAAAGTAGAGCAGCAAGGCTGGAAGACGGCTCTGTTGGTAAAGTTCTTGCTGTACAAGCAGGAGGCTCTGGGTTTGGATCTCTGGCACCCCCGTAAAAAGCTGGCTATGGGGGTAGCATTTGAAATGTAAATAAAGAAAATAATAATAATAAAAAATAAAGTGTATTTGGAAGAGCAAAAAAAAAAAAAAAGCTGGCTATGAAGGTGCCTGATCTTACTGAAGAGGAGCATCTTCAGGGCTGGCTGGCTCTCCAATTTCAGTCAAATCAGTGAGCTCCAGGTGGAGCAAGAGACTCTGTCTCCAAAGAGAAAGTAGAGATTGACTGAACACCTGACGTTGACATCTGGTTTGCATCTGCACCTGCACACATACATGTATACACACACACACACACACACACACACACACATCAAGTAACATAGGCATGGTGTGAGGCAGAGGCAGGAGAGCCAGGAGCCACACAATGAGGACTCTGCCTATGAAACAACCACACCCAGTTCCCGGACCCAGTTCATCCCTGTGAACCCCGGCGAGCTAGGTGTGTAAATAAAGGTATCAACTCTCTAAGACTCAGTCTTCCGTTACTCAGTTTGTGTTTCTATTTCACAGATGTTAGTTCACAGATGGTTCAACACAAGAAAGCCACCAAAACTCAGCTCTGCCCTTGACCCAGGGCAGGAAAAATGTGACTCAGATTAGCATGTGACATCCACAGCAGCAGACCTACAAACCTGATTTATTTATCTGTCATCTCCCTAAATCACATTTATGCCAATAAGGTGACCTAATAGATTTAAAACTGAAATAAAACAGCTCCGTGAAAATGGACTGAATCTCAGGCCCGCATACTGAGTGCGTCCATTAGAAGCGAGGCCACAGGCTAAGGAGCAGGAGAGACAGCAAGAAACCAGTCTTCACCGTGCTCAAGAGAGGTCATGACATCCCCCCACTGAAGTCACTGCTTTCTGCCTGAAAGCCTCTCAAGAGGCATGTTCTGCACATGGGGAGGTCTGTGCTCCCTTCCCTCCTCTGTGATCAGTCTTTTAATGGATGTGTTTTCTGTCATGTCCTTTAGGGACCTGGTCCTTAAGGCAAGGAGTTGGGGGAGGAGGAAGAAAAGGAAAGGTTAGGAGATAATCAGTGTCACTGGGTTTTGTCAGATGATTTTCGTTCCTTTGAGGGTTTTGGAAAACCATCAATTACCCAACAGCCCTGAAAACCCTTTCTTCTTTGGCCTCCTCTCCTGTCGCGTGTAATTTTAAAAATCTACCCTTGGCTTGGCTTTCTTCAGACCTAACCAAATCTCTTGTTTTCTCTCTCCTTCCCCTCCTCTTTGAAGATATTTCATCGCCCCTGTTCAGCAGGAAGCAGCCATGGCTTCAGCCTGATTCCCTGGGTTTGGGGATCTAGAAATGATTACTCTAAAGGTTGTCGCTCTAGGGAATTTGGAAATGGCCATAATTTGAACAGGGAGGAAATGGGTGGAATTGACTGTGTGGCCATAATCTTAATTGGTAGAAAACTTTATATTGATGCAATGTTAAAAACTACATTTTTTTAACATTAAAACATTTAATCTGTATGAATTTCTCATATTGGTACACATTTGGGATTAATATTGTTACCCTTAGACAGGCATTGTGCCTATGCAACTCTCATCTAAGAGTGCGAGGCTTAGACCCAATCCTCCTAACCGCTACTACAAACTGTTTTCAGTTGATTGAGCAATACAAGTTAAGGGCCAGATAACAAACTCATGGTTCTGAATTAATTATAAAAGGGTGTTTTCAAGACATTTCGATTAGAAATAGTTGAGAGTAGTTAAGGGGCAGCAGTTCAGATATACTTTGCATAGATAGATAGTCTTTAAGAGTGTCAGAAGTCCAAAGAATACGACAGTGAAGACATTCATTATTAAAGATCATTTGACTAGAGACGTGCCTGCTCCTGACAATGCTCCCTCCAGGAGGTTGCTTTCACGGCAAGGCAGCCACTGGGCAGAGGTCGCCCATTTCATCTACAGACAATTCTGTCCAGAGAAGGACACATGTTGCAGAATAGTTGACTACTGGCTTTGTTGAGACAGGGACAGTAGAAATGTACATACATGCACACACACACACACACACACACACACACACACATGAAAAAGAAAAAAAAAGAAACTAATTTTTTAAAGGTATTTTTATTTGTGTATATGCGGTAGGGGTGCCCATGGGGACCAGAGGTCTTCCTCTGGCGCCCTGATGTTACAGGTGGTTGTGAGCCACCTGATATGGATGCTGGGAACCAAACTCCAATCTTCTACAAGAACAGTAAATGTTCTTCACTCCTGAACCAGTTATCCAATCCCCAATAATTTTCTAAATGACCCAAATGATAAATTTTCCTGTCTATTTTACCATCTTATTTTATGTCAACTTTCTGGAGTATTATTGACACTTGACATTGATAAATCTGATCACCTGCCATTTTCAATCCTTATCTAGATGGCAGTGGGGGTGAGTGGCAGACAGGGCACAAGAAAAGCTGTTTCCTACTTTTCGACCTTCCTAGCTCCCCTCCAGCCTTGTCATCTGGGTTTCTGGAAGTTGGCGTGTCAACCAAGGTAACTGCCTCTTCTAGTTTGTCCCTCTCTGCATCCCTTTAGCCATAGAATTGAATGCAGAGTGACTGCAGAAAAGGGTGGGGTGTAAGGTTTAAAGAAACAAGAAATAAAGGAGTAGTGGATGCAGCTGGAGCTGGGGCTGGGTCAGGGAATGGCTGAGGCTGGGCAGGGCTGGGGCTGGGAATGGCTAAGGCTGGGGCTGGAGCTGGGGCTGAGAATGGCTGGGGCTAGGAATGGCTGGGGCTGGGGCTGGGGCTGGAACTGGGGCTGGAACTGGGGCTGGAACTGGGGCTGGGGCTGAGAATGGCTGGGGCTGGGAATGGCTGAGGCTGGGCAGGGCTGGGGCTGGGGCTGGGGCTGGGGCTGGGGCCTAATCACTTCAGTCCCTCTTACTCCTGCCACATGGCGGGAGGCACAAGAATAAAGTGATGTGGGTCAGAAGAAGAAAGGAGAAACAGACCTCGGCCCCTGGAATGCTGGAGCCACCCAGCCTGAATTTCCCAGAGCTGAGCTGGAAGGATGAACACATCTTCAAGCAGAAGGACTTGGAGCTCGCTGGACAGAAACAGGGAACAATACAAACACACCCTAAAACACAGTACTGAATTAGATGTAATTTTAGTCACACAGTTTTCCTTTGTCATACCACGAAGACAGCACCCAACTGACCAGTTCTTCCTGTCTGACTTTGTGGCATTGTGTAGACCAGCCTCAGTGTGCCCCAGATACCCAAGCACAAGCAGACACACTTTGCACTGAATTCAGCCTACAACACGATCAAAAAGCCTGTTGAGCAGACCCTGTTCCTGCCGAGCTACAAAGCCCTTCAAATCCTGATCTCGAGGAACAACAGGATTCTCACACCCCTCTTGCTATTCTAGAAATCCCAAAAGGCTCTTTAACACATAAAAATCTGTTCTAAGAACAAACTGGGAAGAGAAGATGAAGTGGTACCCTTACAGGCTTCCACTGTCCTGTGCATTTGGGGTGCCAGTGTTCTCTGCACACTGTGGCTTCCACCATGTTCCTCAGGCTGAGCAAATACCTCTACTTGTCTGCCAATGGGACCACCTTCCACCAGTGTAACCAACATGTACCAGAGCTAGCACCACCTAGGGGAAGCTGAGGCACATCTGGCTCCACTCTTCACCAGAGGCTACCAGAACTGAAGTTCCACAGCTGTGGGATCCCCCCATCCAGGACACTGACCCCCTCCAAAGTGTGAGCGACTACCATTGCATTCATTGCAGGTTTTCCCAACCAGAGCCTGCAAATCTCAAGCACATTAATATGTATTGGTGTGTGTTTTTCTTGAATGCCAGTTCGCTGGTGATAGAAATGTCTATCAAGTTGGTTCTAGAGAAATAAAATACAAGTGTTCTTCATTTTCGAATGGGGTTGCCTTCCAACAAATCCATCACAATTTGAAAATACCATGAGCTGAAAAAGCGTCTAGTCACCCTCGCCTGTCAGACATCCTGACTTAGTGGCCTTCCTAGGTCCAGGGGATAAATGATAATGGCCCAGCATGCCAAGAATGTCACCCACAGATGGCTAGTCCAGGTGAAGATCTAAAGTCAACCTTCAGATGCACATCTCTACTAGGAGATCACTCTTTCACCCTTGTTAAGGTGAATCCTAGACAAGCACAGAGATATCAGCTCTTAGGTTTTTTTTTTTTTTACCAGTTGTTGTTATTCTCTAACCAGTTCTGTTTCCCCTTCCCATCCATTTCCTTTTCTCTGTTTTGTTCTTTGTTCTTACCTGAGATACATCAGCCATTAAATGTCTTTGAATGGTGGGGGTGAACTGTGGGGAAGGATTGTTAAGAGAGCTGTCCTGGATCCTCAGCATGTTCTGAGTCACTCAGTCCCACCTGGTGTCCATTTGTGACATCTGTCCAGGCTGCACTGCCCAGGTGTTTCTGCACCTGCCTTGTCTTGCCTCTGAGACCTGTACCACATTTTGCTGCTGGAGTCTTGGTTAGAAGTTGAAGACCTCTTCAAGTCCACTGGGTGTCCTGTGGCTGGTACTGTATAGCCTACTCCTTCTGCCACACTGTTCAGGAGACACAGGAAATGTCATCTGTTTCCAGGACAACAGAAGACCTAATGGCTTCCTTTGACCTCTTTGCCCCATCCCTGATAAATCCATGGTTGCTGTCAGCTTTCTCTCCTAGCGTCCTGCGGATGCTCTAGGATGCAGCCTCCTCTGAGGGCTCCAGAGGAATAAATACACATGCCTGTTCACCCTAGAACTCAGAGTTTTCTTTCTATCCTGACCTTACTCTCTTCTGCAGCCAACACTGCAAGGCAAGGAAAGAGCAAGACTCACAGCCCCTTTCCATCCTACCTCTTTCCTCTCCAATGCTCTAAGCCCCAAAGGCTTTGTCATCTGCTGTTCTTTAGTTGTTGAATGTCCTTCAAAGGTTCTTGTGTTAAATACTTGGTCCCAGGGTGGATGCAATAGCAGGTAGATCCCAGTGAGAGGTTCTTAGGTCATTAGGGGTATGATCTCAGTATTCATCATAAAGACTAAGTCTTTGTGTTTGACTCAGTGCTCTCTGATTCCTTCTTATCTAGCTGCCCAAATAAAGACAGGCCACTCCTAAGAAAAAGGAATATGAAGGAAAAATGCTATTAACTAAAAAAATATGTAACCAATTGTTTATATATCTAGAGATTAATATTTTATTTTTATTTTGTAGGTTTAGATTTTCATTTTCTAGATTTAGAAGGGTTCAATGTGATCTTGGGTAATTTACATAATCCCTATATACCTCAATTTGCTCACTTGAAAATTAGCATAAACCTCCTACATCGGACTGTTTCGAGCTTTAAGACTCATCACACAAACAATGACAAGCAGATTTCCATGATGAAGATGCAGTAGGAAAGAGCCCATCAAACAGGCTAAACGGGAGGCAACTTGGAATTGGACAGTCTGGCAACTAGCACAGCACTAACATGTCGTGTCGCCCCTCTGGCCCCCATTTGTCATTGTAGAGTAAGATTATTGGACTACAAAAGTGTTAACCGCCCTTCTGGTATTCAGATTCATCAACTGTGAGTTCATCCCAACCCTCCCAGGGTACATGGATCCAGAGAGAGTTCAAGAAGAGACAGGAAAAAGACGGGGGAAGATGATTACTGGATCCCACATGAGACCTAGATCTAACTGTGTGGCTGTGAAGTGTGGTGGAGGGCACACCCAGCACCCTGGGAACTGTCCTCACACCATTATCCTTCGTGATTAGAGTAGTGTGTGGTGAAGAGTGAAGCTGGAGTGAAGGGATGCAGGACTCCAGCACGGGGAGCAAGCTTCGATTCCTTGTAAAGGAAGCAGAGCCCAGGGGTTACACGTGAGCATGATCCCATGATCTCAGTTACACGTGAGCATGATCCCATGATCTCAGTTACATGTGAGCATGATCTCATGATCTCAGTGTTATTTCTATTCTGTCAAGCATACCTTCCACCATCATCCTCTTGCCGTGTTGATGGGGTTAAACATAAACAGATTCACACTAAGAGCTGTAAAGAATAGCAAAACTGAGATTGCCACCACTCTATGGATCTTCCCAAGGCGATTAATAAAAGACAGGTGAGTCTGGAAGTACTAGAGGAGGATCAGAAGCTGGGTATATAAGGAAGAGCACAGCCTTGGCCAAGGGTGTACCCCAAATACCACCTACCCCTGGGTCAGATTTTCTAAAATGGGGTGTGCCCTCTTCTTTGTGCCCCAGAGCATCTTACAGCATGCAGTGCTTATCTGTATGGCACCATTTCAAATGCCAACAGATTCACTCTGCCCCTAGTCCCAGACTCCAGGAGCCTATAGTGTCAGGGCTCTTAGTAAGTCCTCTTTTGTGCTTAGAAATTCTAGTGTTGGATGAAGTTCCTTGAATATTTTAACCTATAAGCAAGAACTGTTTTTTAGTAGATATTTTTCCAGGGGGGGGGGAGAAACCATAAAACTCTGAACAGCAGAGTTTGGGAGATAGTTTGATAGCCCAGCAGTTAAAGTGCTTGCTGTGCAAACAGGGAACCTGAGGTGGATCCACAACACACAGGTAAAGAGCCAGGTAGAACTGCAGGGCTGGGCTTGGAGACAGTGGGATCTCTGAGGCTCATCTTAAGCTGTGGTGGCTGGAATAGGAGTGGCCCTCACAGGCTCGTATGTTTGAATACTTGGTCATTTGGGAGTGCTGTGTGGCCTTGTTGCTAGAAATGTGTCGCTGGGCTTGGGGGTGGGCTTTGGGGGTTTTTTAAATACTCAAGCCAGGCTCAGTGTCTCACTGTCTGCCTGCTGCCTGCCTACTGGGATATAGATTCTCAGCCCCTTCACCAGCACCATGTCTGCCTGCAGGCTGCTGTGCTTCCTGCCATGATGGTAATGGACTAAATCTCTGAAACTGTGAGCCAGCCTCAATTAAATGTTTTTCTTTTATAAGAATTCTCATAGTCCTGGTGTCTCTTCACAGCAATAGAACACTGAGACACCAGCCAGCCAATCTGCCTGATAATCCAGCCCCAGATTCCAGTAAGAGATCCTGTCTTAAAACACAAGGTAGGCAGCTTCTGAGAAAAGATTGCCTAAGGTCGATCTCTGACCTCCACATAAACAAGTAAACACACAGATGTGCACATGTACACATACCTGCTCACATATACCCATATATGCACATGCATGCATTCATGCATGTGTGCACACGCACACAGATAAACACACACACACACATCAGAAAAGTATTGAAAGCAGAAAATTAAGAAGAGAGAAGACAATGTTGAAAGCAGAGTTGGCATGAGGGCAGGCAGATCACCCCTGTAGAGGACTAGGGCATGAGGTTGACTGTTGAGATAGATGGAATTTAGTAACGGAGATGGTGATCACAGGATGAGGAGTCTGAGATGTTCATAGCAGTTGAAGGAGACATCCCAAAGAGAGGTGGTAGTGTGGCTGGGAGGCTGGGGGAGGGGGGCACCATGGATAGCCCACAGAGACACAAGGACCATGGGTAGCCCACAGAGACACAAGGACCATGGGTAGCCCACAGAGACACAAGGACCATGGATAGCCCACAGAGACACAAGGACCGTGGGTAGCCCACAGAGACACAAGGACC
>NC_034597.1:52845164-52852166 GCF_900095145.1 Mus pahari | reverse complement strand
TGGGTAGCCCACAGAGACACAAGGACCATGGGTAGCCCACAGAGACGCGAAGACCATAGATAACCCACAGAGGCATGCAGGAACTAAGCTAGGGCTCTGAAGACAGTGCTATTTCAGAGGCTGGGAAGAAAAGGTGGCTGCTAGAAAAGACAGAGATCTAGGAGAAACCCCTGGGGCTGTGTGGGAGAGCTGAGAGAGCCAGATTCCAGAGGGCAGAAAGTGCAGGCATCTGAGCCTTGATCACAAGCAGTGTTCAGACAGAAGAATTTCAAGTTCCAGGGCCAGCTGTGACCAGTGGCTTTATCCCAGGCCATTCTGCCCTACTGAGGCACTGTCTTTCAAGGAGACTGTGCTAATCTTCTTGGGAATTACAGTGGTTTGAATAAGAATGACCTCCATAAACTCACTTAGTTAAATGTTTAGTCACAAAGGAGTGGAACTATTTGAAGAGATTATAAAGATTAGAAGGCGTGGCCTTGTTGGCACAGGTGTGGCCTAGTTGGAGAAAGTACTCAAAAGCCCACACCAGTCCTCACCCTCTCTCCCTCTCACCCTCTCTCCCTCTCTCCCTCTCCTCCTCTCTCTTTCTCTCCCTCTCTCCCTTCCTCCTTCCCCATCCCCATTCCCCTCTCCAACCCCATCCACTCGCTCCTCTCCTCTCTGCCTACATTGCCTTCACCATGATGATAATAGGCTAACCGCTGAGAACTTAGGCAAACCCCAACTAAATGCTTTCTTTTAGAAGGGTTGCTGCGGTCACAGTGTCTCTTCACAACAGCAGAGCAGTGACTAGGACGGTAAGGACGAAGACATTTATGCTCTGGGCTTATTGCAACAGACTAGGTTCTCAGAACCCACTGCTTTGAAAACTGAGACTTGTAACTGTCCTTGTCGAGGGCTGAGACTCCTGGTAGGGTCTGGGAGAAATGGTGTAACTAAAAGTGGCTGACAGGCCATGATACAGGCTAGGGTACAGTTCAGTGTGTGACTGTAAGGCACAGCCTCTGAGTCTGTCTTTGTGAACCTGTTAGGATCCTGGGATCACTTTTGTTATTGTTGCTATTGCTGCCTTTGGTTTGTTTTACTATTCAACTCATATTAAATTTCATTTATGTGTGCTATATTTCCATCAAGCACTCCCCTGAACGCTCCATTTCCTCTCTACTCCCTCTCGAATTCCTGGCCTCTTTTCCTTTCATTCTGATCGCTTCAGAAGGCTCTTGGGTGCAGGAAACCGTTGTGACTGGGATCGTAACAGTGAGGTTGTTTTAGCAGGACTGTCGGTGCCTGTGCCCTGGCGATGCCCCACAGTGGGAGCGACTTCTCCCACTGCTACTTGGTTCCCAACTGTGCACGTGCACGCACTCTTTTAGTCCCTTATTCCAGCCCTAGTAACATCCCTGTGTCTCACCCAGGTGAGCCTATGCACTAGTCGATCCATTTTCTATCCAGTCTTCAAAAACAGGCCTTTACAGATCCTCTGTCACATGGATAAGTGAAGGGAAACTGGTTTGAATGTGACATGTCTCCTAGAGGCCTCAGAGTTTGAACACTTACTCCTCAGCTGGTGGCCCTGTTTTAGGAACCTTTGAAAACTGAGAGAGCAGAGCTCTACCAGAGAAATAGCTCACTGGGGGCAGACCTCGAGACGCTGTAGCCTGGCTGCATTTCCAGACCACTCCCTGTCTCCTTTCTGCAGACGCAATGTAACCAGCCCTCTCACACCCCTCCAGTCATGCCTTCCTCACCACAGGGAACTCAACTGTTTCCCCCTTTCCAATTAAAGGCCAATACAACTCCTTCTTCCTTAAGTTCTCCCTGTAGGATACCTGAGCACAACAACAAGAAAAGTAGCTAAAACTGAAATAAACTAGGTACATGGAGCTATGCCAGAGCACAGAGATACGGAAGGTGGACCATGGGCTCTGAGAGACCCATTACCTGCTAAAACACAAACATTTAAAAGAATGCAGAAACAGAATTATACCGTCCACTTCACATTGCTGATAAAATATGAGGATAGGACCTCTATGAATTAGAGCCATGGTCAAAACAACTTAGCAAAAATAAACAAAAATAAGAAAGAGAAAGGCATAAAACATGCTCGTGAAAATAAAACCCTAAGTAAGGACTGCTTTTGAGGCCACGGGTAGCAAATCATCAGTAGAAACACCTACTGATGTAAAGAAGAAACGGGCTAAGCACTCAAATGGAAAAGAAAGAAGGCTGGATAGCAGGGTGGGGTGACAGAGGGGGGAGATTAGCCAATAGTGATGAGGAAAAGAAACAGAAAATCTAAATCAAGCAATGTTAAACTCACAAGAATAACGAAGTGAATTCAAAGACCTGTTGATTCTTTTTTTTTTCTTTTCTTTTTTTTAGGAAAGCATTTAAACTACATAAATAACACAGAGGTAATGTAAGAGATTTGGCATACTGTTTTTAAGGGTCAGCAAAGATCCATCAGGAAACTGCAACAGAGACTTCAAGATAAATTACATTAAGCTTTTACAAGAAGCCAGTGTTTTTAAAAACTGATAAACAGTGCCGTCTTCAATTAAGATTTTACAATAAAAACATTTTACACAGCTCAGAGCACAGCTCCGGTGTAGAGAGCTAACTCAAACCTTGGAGCCACCAGCCAGCCCTGGCTGCCCAGTACCTCATAGCAGCCTCGGGTCCTTGCTGTCAGTGACAGTCCTGTTGGAGAAAGTCCTGTTGTATGCCTTATCCAGGCACATACAACCAAGAAGTGGAAAAGTCCAGAACCCCTAGAGGTTGCCCAACAGTTCCTATCTGCTCTCCTCCCAAATGAGCATCGCCCAACACTGCCCTTCTTTCTGTCCCTATCAGCTGTGAGGAAGGTGAAGGAAGTCACAAATACAGGGTTGGTTGTAGGTGCCTGGCTGGCCTTCCTGCCCTAAATGGAGCGCTGGTTCAGATGAGCCTCTCTGTGAGTGAGCTACGAGTCTCTCTGTGAACAAGCTTCCTCACATTTTCTTTTCCTACTGCCTCAGCAGCCAATAGTGTTGTAGATAAGGAGTTCTACAGTATCACAAAGCAAGGGGCCCCATCTGTGGCCCATCACACCTTGGTGAAGAAGTGGAGTAAAAGAAGGCGGAGTTTGTGTTTTAAATCACTAAATGGTAGGGGGTCAACACATGACCTAAATTCATCCTTAGTGACTCATTATTGATACTTCGTTTTTTTCCAAGACAGAGCCAAGTACAAACGCCTGGCAGTTCTCCACAGGAAGCAATTTCGTAGGCCCAACTCCATCAATCAGTCATTTCTGGCTTCGACCACTTAACTGGTTACTAATCCCTCTAATTGCACTATCTCACAGTCTGCAAGGCTCTCAAGAAAGACTATCAAAGACATCATATCTATCGCATTGCCTTTTTTATCACAGGGTTATGGGGCCAAAATAGAGATGAGTCAGCACATACTGACTTCAATGATCCACACAGACTTCTGGTGAGCAGTTTCAAAAGCCAAATGTCCACCAACCATACACACACACACACACACACACACACACACACACAAACTTTGTGGGGTGAAGAAGGGTAGGTAGTATTTGAACTGAATCTTTAAAAGGCAAATACAATTTTCCCAGGGTATACGTAGAGGGGAAAGGAGAGTTCTGACTAACAGTGTGCCCAGTTAAGGCAGATAAAAGTGTACTGGTTTGGAGCTGGAGGGGTTAAAAGCACATACTACTGTTCTTTCTCAGAACCAGGTTCAGTTCCCAACACCCATTTCGGGTAGCTCACAACCCACCTGTAACTCAAATTCCAGGAGTCACAACACCTTCTTCTGGCCTCTGCCACTACCTTCAAAGACAAACCAGACCTCGCCTCATGCTTGCCAAGCCCAAGGTCAAAGCCCTTCTGTGTAGCATGCAAAGCTGCAAATTTCCAAACAGTCTAAAACGACACGAGACACGTAGGCACGTATGCGCATGAGCATGACCACACACGGAAAAGGAGTTTCTTCTTAAATGGCACAGATTTAAGTCACCTAAGCCTTTGTCTAGTTTAAAGCACAATGCAAAGGTGGGCAGAGTGACCTCGGGTGTAAAGAGGAGTGAAAGAGGCAGGGAAGGATGGAGGACTGGGAGAGCCTCATTCTGAAGCTTAGGCAACTTATGAAAACTGGCCTACAGTTATCTCTAAGCCAGCAGTTCTCAACCTGTAGGGCAAGACCCCTTTGGGGATCAAATGACCTTTTCAGAGGGGTGACCTAAGACCATTGGAAAACATAGATATTTACATTATAACTCATAACAGTAGAAAATGATAGTTATAAAAGTAGCAAGGAAAATAATTTTATGGTTGGAGGTTACCATAACATGAAGAACTGTATTAAAGGGTCTCAGAGTTAGGAAAGCTGAGAACCACTGCTCTAAATTTACCTGGAAGTTTAAGTGTATAAAGAATTATACAATAAGCCTTCCCTCGTATTATTTCCTAGAGAAACAATAAATGTTCAAAGACAAAATAGAATTATCAATTTATTTGTGAAATTACAGGCAGATACATAAAAGAGTTAAGAGTTTTCCCTGGAGAAATACATTCTCTTTATTAAGGTCCCTTTCTGGCCATGAATTTGTTTCCCATGCACTTAGCCAACATTCAGAGACTTCAGGACAGTGATAGCCCCTGCAGAGGGATTACGGCCCACTAGCTGAGAGGACAAACCATGCATCTCCTCGTGCTGCCATGCCCGAGGTCAGAAGTCTTCTGTCTTGTACACAAAGCTGGAAATTTCCAAATAGTCTAAGAAAATGCAAACCATTGCAGACAGTTTTCTCCATTATTTATGATGCGGCCCACGATAAGATGGAGATGTTCAGAGCCTGAGATGCTCTGTGTAATCAAGACAGAGTTAATGGCTTGTTAGAGGAGTAGGATTCTGGTTTTGCCTGAAGGGGTCATTTCCAAGCTTCCGTTCCTTGTCAGGGTTAAACTGCTCATGGATTCCTTAGGTACAGTTACAAAGAGTCAGTACAATACAGACCCAAGTCTTTAATGCTCCAAGGTAAGAATGAGCTGGGGGTATAGATCTCTCTGTTTTATAGATGCCTCCTTCGTTTTTTTCTGCCTCTATAGAAGACTGAAATGCAATGATTTCAGTAAATTGAAGCTACACAGCTGGGCCAGCAGCACCAAACCACCGAAGCTGCCCGTGAATTTGAAGCAAGGTTTCAAGTATTGAGTCCTGACCGAATTTGGTCATCGTTTTTAGCATGCCTGCACTTGGGCTCTTGATGTGTCTTTTGGGCTCAGCGAACAGTGGCAGATGGCGATGCTGATAACTGAGGCAAGACTTAAGCAGACAGACTCTGTGCCCTGCTGCCAAGCAGCCTTGAACAAACACCTGGTGCATCAGGATCCTCCTCTGAAGCCTTCATGGTGCAGCAGACGGGAGCTAACCGTGATGGCCTTTCTAGCTACCGTCAGCTCGATTGTTATAAAAGCAGGAAGTGCAGGTCCTAGAAAAGAGCAAGTTCCTATTTTCACAAGATTTCTCGGGCTGTTTTGCAATTTCAAGGCACCAAGCCATTGCTTAAAACTAGAACCCAGAGCTGTGGCAGCTGTAAGAGTCTTGAAAGCTCATCAATTCTAGAAGGTCTTTTGACAGAGAAGGAAGTGAGACCTTCGCAGGGGAAGTAGCTGTAGAAACCTGAGGGAAAGAGATTGGAATCCTCACTTCCTTCTAAGCTGTGCATATGCTGCCTCCTCTCTGTGGATTCTAAGTCGATCAATCAATACTAGACCAAAGGTGGGATGAACAGATTCTCCATCTAGCTCTCTTCCACATCCACATCTGTTCCTGTCTAGCTCACATGTGGATGTCCTACCCTTCTCAAGCATTGCTCATAAGCTCATGGCCTTCCTAATGAATGGTCCAAACTAAGATATCATATTCAATCCCTTTCTTTTGTTTTTGGAACAAACTCAGTTATTTGAGATGGCATGAGGGCATCCTTTAGGAGAGAGGAGTGGACTGTGACAGACGAGAAGAAACGCTAGGTTGGACATGGCTTCATTGCATCTTCCAAGGGTTCATGCTGAACCTTAGTCCCCAGCACTGCCATGTTAAAGAGTAATGAGACCTTTAAGAGATGGAACCTCAAAGGAGACCGTTAGATCTTTCGGAGCATGCTTAGGCTGAAGATAGCTGTTCCTAGGGCACCCTGGCAAGTTCTTATCAAAGGTTATAAAATATGAAATTCACCTGCCGCTCACTCTGGCTTCCTGTTTTGTCATATAGTTGTGGCTTTTCATCTATGGTCCCTCCATGACATTATCCACAGTGAAGCAGTGAGATCAGAAGGTCCCATCAGAGCAGACATCAGGCTTTGTTCTCTCAGACATCAAAATCGGAAACTAATACCCTCCCTCCCTTCCTTCCTTCCTTCCTTCCTTCCTTCCTTCCTTCCTTCCTTCCTTTCTTTATTGAGACAGGGTCTCACCATGTAGCCCAAACTGGCCTAAAGCACTGGGATTTGTCGACTTCTGTCTCCTGAATGCTAGATTTCCACTCACTATATCCAGCTAACCCCATAGGACAAAGGAAGAAGTAGGATCTGAAGATTAAACACAGGGAAACCAACCAATTTTTTTTTAATGAATTATAGAGAAAAATAAATTAAGGTCATGAGGGTCTCAGAAAACACAATATTGGCCATTAAAGCTGTTGGCTCTCTCATTCCATCCCACAATCTTCCACAGCTAGCCTCAGAAGGAAACCTTATCAATGCTGACATCCTCAGAACCATAGCTAAGTAAAGTCACAGACTTAAGCATAAATTAACAATTGGCTAAATGAGGCTAGGAGGTGCCTGAATTCACTGAGAGGCTAGCCAGAATGAAATCCTAGCAAGCAAGTGATGGGTTGGGAGAAGTTCAAAACACCAGGACCCCAGCAGATCCTACACTGATTCTCTCTCTCTCTCTCTCTCTCTCTCTCTCTCTCTCTCTCTCTCTCTCTCTC
>NC_034597.1:52823484-52844647 GCF_900095145.1 Mus pahari | reverse complement strand
TCAGAATTTACATTCAAAGGACATGAACTATCTAAGTTCTTATGAAAGGCATTTGGTTTTTAATTTGCAAAACACCAAACAACATCACAAAATATACACTTCAAAAAAAAAAAAAAAAAAAAAAAAAAACCAACTGCTTTGCCATTAGAATAGGAGCTGACTTTCCCATTAACAATTCTGGTTTCCAGTCTGGCTCAGCAGCTAAGCAATGTCGTGGCTTTGATGAAGTTTCAATAGTCTCTCACATGTGGAGTGGAATGATGGCAGCTGCCTCAAAGGGGTGTTTAACAAGAAATGAGGAGCCTCCTGCAGTGTCTATCTACCTATCTATCTTTCCATCTATCAGTTTCCAGGGTCTCACTTTGTATCTCTGGCTAGTCTGGAACTCACAAAATAGACCAAGTTGTCCTTGAACTACCAGAGATCTACTTGCCTTTGCCTCCCAAGTGTTGGGATTAAAGGCCCGTACCACCCTGAAGTTCTTAAAACAGTGGACCTCTCAACAAATGGTCCTATGGTAGCCAGATGAAGTATAAACCCAATATTTCCCATAGCTCTTCCACTAGAGCTTTGAGTTTCGGCCATTAACCTTTCTTTGGAAGAGACTCCACCATACCTTCTTGCTTCTACCAACCTCTTCCCACTCACATCCTCTTCCCATCCCCAGTGAGAAGCAGCAAAGGGCAATTCTTTGCAATCCCTCTCCAGAAGTCAGGCTCAGGCAAGCTAAATGAACTGTGTATCATCACCTTAGCCAGAACACAGTGGAAATGAAAAACTACGCTGAGTATTTCAAGCAGCTCCCTTCCCTCTGCCTGAGGGCATCGGGGGTGGGGGTGGGGGGGTCAATGGAGACACCTTCACACGAGAAACAGTCTCAGAACAGGTGAGAGAAAACTTAGAAGCTCTGTTCACAGGTCAAACTGGAGATAGCAGGATCTGCAGGTCAGAATAAAGGGATCATTTATCAAACAAGTCCAGCCAATGGCCAGTAGTAAAATGGTGATGGAAAGTAAACAGCCAGACCTAGGGATGACTGTGTATAAGCAATGGACCTATGCCTAAAGAAAGAAAGAAAGAAAGAAAGAAAGAAAGAAAGAAAGAAAGAAAGAAAGAAAGAAAGAAAGAAAGAAATAATAAATACAAAGACTTTGCAATACTGTTGAGCTAGGTTATAAAACTACACTTCATGATGAAGCAACACCTTCCTGAGAGACCACATGCATGTAGCTTTTCCAGTAAAAGCATGAGCAGGACCTTATCAGTAGTCCCCAAATCCATAATGCAACGAAGGCTAGATTCTTGCTTGCTGGCTCACAAAACTCATTGTTAAGCTGACAAGAGGTTAGCATGCCCACGGCAGGGACCCAATACTCCACATCAAAAATGCCTTCACTTCTGGTCCAGCCATATGACAGAGGAACTTTATTAGCCTTTAATAGTGCATGGATTTTGAATGCTTAGATTTCAAATAAGAATGTGCAGGTCTGTGTTGTTTTTTCCATCTTAAAACTAGAAAGTAACTCAAGTCCAATTAATTTTTATTTCACTTTGTGTCTAACACAAACCTCCAGGTAAGACTACTCAAAAGAAAATTCTAGTAAGCCAAGAAATCATATGACAGTCATTTTTAAGACTGTTTTATGCCTGGGAATAAACCCAGGATATGTCTATAAAACCAGGAGAAATTAGTTCAAAGAAAAATCAATCATGTATAGAGTTCCCAAGGTCACCGCTAAATAACTGTAACACGACTGCAAAAGAAAATGTTTTCATCAGACCGTGTTGTTAAAACCACTGAGTTCTGATGTAAGAGAAGACGCCAGCCAAGTCATCTGATGGATGTTCATAAAGACACCCCAGAGCAGTTGCCTACGTTTTCAACTGTGCCTTGATATGTACCCCGGGAGCAGCCAAGGCCTCCAGACCTCGCCTCTCTTGGATGACTGCCTAAAGCAGGCTTGAGAGTAGAAGACAAAAGTTACATCCTGAAAACAGCAACATAAAAGATCAAACAAAGCCACAAAATTCCTCTGTTTGAGGGATATTTTTTTTTTTAAGTTATAAGGTCCCTGGGCAGGGCTTAGGTGATTTCAAGGTTTGCGTGGCTCTGAATTATTTTGGGTTGTCACATGGAAAATGGGGTAAAGGCAGTCTCCTGAAGTTGCTGAAAAGCATCTGCTTTCAATCAAAGTATTGGCATCAAGTTTAGAAGTGAGGAACAAATCCTAAGGAGAAACATTGCTGAAGGAAGAAAGGGTGCGTACATCTCGGAGAAAGGGCACAGAACTAACGGAGGTGGCGTCCACCTTAGTCCAATGAGTTTGGCTATAACAAGATAGCCAAGATTAAGCATTTGGTACAGAAGAGGCTTATTTAGGTTACAGTTTAGGAGGCTGAAGAGTCGGGATAAGGTAGCCCCATCAGTCTGGTCTCTGGCGAGGAGTCTCTGGCTACTTTACACCATAGCAGAAGGCACCATGGAAGAAGCATGCATTAGAGGAAAAGCAGGATTACATGACCAGACAGAATAGTCCAATTGAGGCACAAAGAAAGGAAGCTGGAGTTTCGGGAATGGAGTGACCAACACTGTCAGACACAGCATTATTTAAAGATGATAAAACCAATCAAGGGCAGGAATTAAATGTGACCATTGAAGACCATTGGTAACCTTCTCCTTCCACTTATTTTCTGTTCCTCTCTGAAGTCGTAGATACTAGGCCGGTCTCTGGTGCTAAATGAGGGACACACCAAGACAAATCCTCCTGTGGCAGGCAGAAATTAGTCAAACAATCATGCAAATTAAATGACTCAAAAGATTCTACGGTAGATGATCTAGACATGGACAGGCAAGATGAGTCAGCTAAGAACTGCTTGTACAAGACTGACAGCCTGAGATGGATCCCATAACCCTGTGTGGAAGAAGAGAATTGGATCCTATAAGTCATCTCACCTCCATAAACACACCGTGGCATGTGCATTCACACACACACACCAACAACAACTACTACTACTACTATTACAATGATAATAAGTAAAGTATTTTTTTAAAAAACAATGAACAATAGGAGCTGGTCAAGGAAGAATAGTACACTAGAAAAATGATATTTAATCTAATCTATCAAGAATAGTGGGTCTTAAAGACCTGTTCATGATCCAGTTCCAAGCACCAGGAAGGCCCTGTGTTGGAAGAAATGTATCTGAGGGACAAGAAATTCAGCACATGAGGCTGAAGAACAAAGAGACTCATGGGAAATGACCAGGCAGGGTGTGGGAGGCCACATCAAGGAGGCCCTGGGTATATTCTTTCCTTCATATGGACACATTTCATAACAGTGACTGGTGATGGGGTAGGTGTGATGGAACTGGATTTGTGTCCAGGGAAATATCGTCAGACTTTAATTCTGGGGGAAAAAACACTCTGGTTAAAGATACCAAAAGTCAAACAGGGGCAGAATATCTGAGCAAAGTTTCTAATGACACAACAGACTCACTCTCAAGCAGGTAGAGGCACTCATGTCCCGATGGATTCCTAATACGGTAGCATTGTAAGAAATGGTGAAGAGTCGGGGTGATATCTAACTGGTTCTTGGGGGACACACAATCCTGGGGAAGATTAGTCTGGTCTCCTCCCCACTTCCTGTGTGCTCTGCGTTCCTGCTGCATGGTAATCCCACCTACCTCAAATCCAAATGATGAAGCCAGCCATAACCATGGACCAAAACATCTGAAGCCATGAACGAGTGGCCCTTCCCTTTCCACTTTCTCTCTTGAGTTTTTGTCACAGAATGAAAAGTCTAATGCAAAAGAACGCCAGTTCTGAGAGGGTAGAAGGCTGGGAGGAAAGGTCCTGGATGCCTATATTTGGAGGGGAGGTGGAGAAGCTTGATTAAATGTGGATGTATCTGCCAAGGTTAAAGAAAATGTGGCTCGGATAACAGGGTGCAGTGTCTACCAGAGAGAGCAGGCCACATTCAGGATTTGCTGGATGTGGTGGGTGCTGAGGCTTAAAACTGCTGAAAATGGAAGACCCAGCTCGGGACCAGGGCTCGCCTAGCAGCTGAGGAATGAGTATTCTCATCCTCCATGCTGGTGGCCATCCATGCCCATAGGGAGAAATGTGAAGCTTTCAAGATATCATAGACTTGGAAAGGCTGTGGACACCTGCACCAGGAAAATCTGAATCATGCTGTCACATTACTTTACATGCTCAAAATGATAAGGGACATCGTCAGTGCGCCTGATTCCTGTGATTAGTCATAGCTGGTTGGAATACTTAAGAATGATTTTTGCTGCTTGCATTTTCTAAAGAAGCATAAATTATGACTAAGTTCCTCCGGTTTCGTGCACTGCCATGTCTTCCCACAGCTTTCATCAACAAATAACAATCAGAGCGATTTAACTAAAGAAATATCAGAACTGAGTCTCCCTCCTAAGACTGTGCTGTGTTCAAGCTACACTGCCAGCTGCTATCTATTATCTAATGTCTCCCTCCAGCCAGAAGGGGATGAGGCGCCCTCTTGGAAGCTGTACTGCCTAGTTTGATATCAACTTAACACAAGCTAGAGTCAACGGAGAGGAGGGAACCTCAATTGAGAAAATACCTCCATAAGATCAGACTATAGACAAGTCTGTAGGGCATTTTCTTAATCAGTGATTGATGGGGGGGACGGGGGGCAGCCCATTGTGGGTGAGGCCATCCCCAGGCTGTGGTCCTGGGTCTTATAAGAAATCAGGCTGGGCAAATCATGAGGAGCAAGCCAGTAAGCAGCACTCCTTCATAGCCTCTGCCTCGGCTCCTGCCTCCAGGATCCTGCCTTCACTGCTTTTGATGATGAACTCTTATATGGTACAGTGATGCTTTGGGTCATGATGTTTCAACACAGCCACAGTAAACCCAACTAAGGCAGAGATTAAACACAGCACCTGGAAAACACGTTTTTAATGACCATGATGAACCAACAATATTTTTTTCCCTAACATTGCATCTTGGTGATAAAAAGATCTTTATCAATGGAACGGACTGATCAGACTATGGAATAAAGTATCAGAAGTCAACTTTTTTCTCTTTGTTGTTTCCTGTTTGAAGGGCTAGGGAGTGAACTGACCATGTCACATTTATTTTCTGGCTTGATAGTGACCTCTTACTCAAAGAAGTATCCGAAGCCACATGTCAGCCATGGCACCAGTGTCCCAAAGCACAGGGGATCCCACACTGGAATTCTATCCTGTTACATCTGATGAGATAGGTTTGGGGGGTCACTTCATAAGTCAGCGTTGATGAGATGCCAGTTCTTACCAATTGATCTGTATAGCTTCAACAAAATCCTTAAATCCAAGTGGAGACCTGATTCTAAACTTCATATGGAAATGCAAAAGACCTAGAACAGCTAAAAACAACTTCAACAGCAGGAAAATGATGGGGGAGTCAAGAACCCTAGATTTCAGATCTTATACAAAGCTACAGTGACGTGCCATTGGCAAAGGGAGGCAGGTCACTGGAAAACAGAGAGGCTAGAAATAGATCAAATGCATGAACAATTGATTTTTCACAAAAGTACAAAGAAAAGTCGGAGGAATGTTGGCAGACTTTTCTACATACGGTGTTGGAATATCCACATTTTTTTTAAAGGAAAAAAACTGATCCATACTTTAAGCTGTACGAGGATACTAGCTCAAACGGAGCAGCTCTAAATGCAGTCATAAAGCTATTGATACGTTTACTGAGATATTAGATCAGACAGGCATTTCTCCGATGTAATGCCACATGTATGGCTCGCAGAAGAAAACTCAGCCATCTAGAGCTCTGGGGTCTCCAGGAGCAGAAGTGAGGTTCTCTTGTCTGGAGTGCTAGAGCCGAGCAAGCGCTCTACCTCAGAGCTATGTCCCCAGCTCTCGGTGCCTTTGAGATGGGTGTGACTGTGTTGATAGGAGCAAAGGAATTGCAAAGTGAGATGTTTGGTCCCAAAGACTCTAATTTCCCTGATAACCTCATGCTGGAGGAGGGTGAAGGTTGATGCTTCTACACCAGCCAGACACTGCCTGTAGACACAAACTCCTGACAACATACTGAGCCACCTTGCAAGACAGCCAGAGCTGAGACAAGGATGGGTCAGAAGAGGTAAGGACCACATCTTGACCAACATAGCTTAGTTTTACACACAATGTTCCCTCTCTCTAATCCTAAATTTCCTGTCAGTACCCCAAAGATGTGAAGCTGGTCTGGAGGATCACTTGTCCCCTTTATTTCTTCCTCTCCCTCATGTCCCTACCAAATCCAGCTCTTTCCTCTACTTTTCTCTAACCGTCTTCTGAGGACTGCATTAGCTCCTTGGGACTACTGGGGCCTATGCTTGAACCCAAAACAGTCCAGTAACATGAGTTCTTATTAAGAAACTCAGGCTAGCCTTTAACCTGCTGTTAGCCCAGGTTGGCTTTAAACTCACAAGTCTCTTGGCCCTGCTTCCCAAGTACTTGGGAACTTCCCAAGGCCTCACAGAACTTTTCAATTTTAATAAGAGAATGAAAAGACAAGCTAGAAACTGGGAGAAAATATCCATAAATTATGTCTCTTGTAAAGAATATATACAATCAATTGGCGTCAATAATAAGACAACGGGGAGGGGTCGTTCTTTTGTTTTTAGGTTTGGTTTGGTTTGGTTTTTGTGTTTGTGTTTGTGTTTGTTTTTGTTTTTGTTTTTGTTTTTAATGAGCAAACATTTGAATAGACACCTTACCAAAGGAACAAAACAGCAGACAAATAAAGTTAAGCAAACACGCTTGGCGATACTAATCTATGAAAACTATGAATTAAAGCTACAATGAGGTGCCATGACATAGCTACTAAAATGTTTTAAAATTGAAAGGTCATGGCCCAGAGTTGCCAAGGATGAACAGCATTGTCACAGACTGTTGGCACAGATCCAGAACAGCACAGTCACTTTAGAGGATGGGGCAACGTGGAACTATGTAAATCAAGCCCCTCTGCCCTCACCTTTTCAAAGATTTTTGAAAACGTGTATGTTCATACAAAGACTGGTACTTGTACACAAATAGCCATAGCGGTTTCTTTTGTATGAGCGAAACCTGGAAATAACCAAAATATTCAGCATCTACTAAGTGGAGGAGCCCATTGAAGTTCAACAACTTGCTCATCAATGACAAGAGATGAACCATTCTGTGCTTGCCACCTACCCCAACACCATGTCTCAGAATCATTTTTCTGTTTAACACTGAAAATTAATCCAATTTATGAATAAATGACTGTCTGTGTCACTATTAGTCAACTGACACTGCTGGGAGGCAATATAATGAATATCCCTAACAAAGTAACGGGGCAAACGTTCCTGGAAAATTATTCATTGTTTGTAGTTACTACATGCAAGAGGATTAATAATGGCCAACAGTTAATCTTTCTCAATCTGCTCATTAAATTTAGGAAGTAACAATTCTTAATAAACAAAATGCAGTTAAACGTTCTATTAGATGTCTTAAGAACTGCTGAATAGCTGAATATGATGGTGTGGAATGAGCTGAGTTAGGCGTGTTTGTACCTAGTGTTCCCCTAATGGGACAAAACCACACAAATGGGCAAAGAGCAACTTCTGTGTTTAACTGACAAAATAACTGGAAATAAGCAAATGGCTCGGCAGAGTTCTGCCCCTGAAATTCATGGAGAAATTAAAAAATAAAATTAGGTGATTTATGTTCACATTTTATGTGGTTGTAATACACAATTCCATTCTGAATATGAGGAACAGATAACATTACTCACATTAGAACTGTATTGTCTAAGAGTCCAGCATTGTTTATATGAACACTGGAGCCTCTATAATTTAAAAGTATAAACTTTTCAACTCTTACATAATATGCCTGGCATTTTAGTTGAAATTCTGTTCGCAGTTCCAATCACTGGGAGGTTAGGAGAGTTGTTTATGTGCGTCCTGTCTCCTCTCGTGAGATACAGATGTCCAGTATGCCCATGGGTCTGTGGTCATGGCTCCATAAACCTCAGCTGATATCGTCTCAGTAATGATTCATAGATGACAGAGGTGGAGGGAGAGAAAAACCTTTTCTAAAAAAGTACATCTTGTAGTCTCCTAAATAAAATTCTAGCAACTGCAAGTTAATATGTCAAAACAGAAAGGGCAACATGACAAGTGTGGGGAGAAGGGACAAGAAGAGAAGAAGTATCCCAGGATTCAAGAGAACTTTTAGACATAGTAACTAAATATCTTGGTGATGATGCCAATCTGCACATGTATAAAAATCTGCCATACTGCACCCCACATATGTGCAGGTTATTGTATGTTATCGTACCTCAGCAAAGAGAACAAACCGCCCCTGCTACCTCACATTACAGGACTATTCATGTAGTAGCCTGATGGTAACACCTCCCTGACCAGTTAAGAAAGATATTAACCAGTATTAATCAGGTCAACTGAGAGCCCAACTGGCATACAAACTGCCTTAGTTTAAAAATAGGGTACATTCTCCAGGTCATCGGCTCTGAGTATGACTGTAGACTGAACTTATTCCTAAATTTTCCATGTAGACAATTTGCCATGTTAAACATACATGGTCATGGCTTATAGGTGAATGTGTTAGTGTACCAAGAAAGACTGTATTCTGTGTATGACTAATAGGTTTATCCACTGTGTAGACTAAAATGTGCTAAGTACGGTGGCTGCCATTTGAGTTTGGTTTCTCCCCTCTGAAACACAGATTGAAGTGTGATTACCATTTTGTCTGTAATGGGGCATAAGGCTCTAACATACACGTGCTGTTCTCAAGGAACTGAGATGTAGATGTGGTGTTGGGAAAGCTGTCCTTGCCTCTCTCTTGCTTGCTCTCCTAATTGCCAGCCAGGGCTCTTGATTGGGGACTTTGCAGCTTCCAAAACCAAAAGACTAAACAAACCTTTTCCCTTCTTACTACTCACCCTCAGGTTTTCTGTTATAGCAATGAAAGTGAAGTATAGCAATGGTAGATCCAATAAGTTTAAACAACATTCTTCTGGACTCCCTCCATAATTAATCCATCAAATGCACTGTGAATAGATGCCTTCAGGAGAGAACTGGATTCAGTGTTTCAATGTCACAAAAGAAAAGCTCTCCTTGGATCTTCACATGCATTACCTATAAATGTGCTAAACAAGAAGTGTATGAAAACTAAAATAAAATCAGGAGCTTCAGATTAAGAGCACTTCCTGCTCCTGCAGAGGACCTTCATTTGGTTCTCAGCAACCACATATCAGCAGACAACATCCATAACTATAGTTCTATATGAACCATACCCTCTTCTGACCTCCTCAGGCACTGGGCACACACATAGAACACATTCTGGTATGCAGGCAAAACGTTCATAAACAAAAGTAAAATAAATGGTTTAAAGTTAAAAACCAAGGGACTCAATTCTTCTGCCTCCCAAAACACCCACAATTCATGTACATACCCAGACGCAGACAGACATAGGCATAGGTGCATATGCACATATACATAGCTTAAATAATAAAATAAAATCAGAGGCTGGAGAGATGGCTTGGTGGCTAAAAGTGACTCTTCCAGAGGACCCAAATTCAGTTCCCAGCACCCACATCAGGCAGGTAACTACCACCAGTTACTGCAGTTTCAGGGTCACTCCATGGACACCTACACACACACAGACAAAATAAAATAAAATTTAAAAACATAAAATCAGTACTCTGGAGTTTCAGGAAACTGATTGCTAGCCTTGGCCTGGCATTTACTTGTAGTGAGGCCTTGAACATCTGAGTAACTGCTTTTACAGATTAGTAGAAGAGAAAGGGAGGAGGAAGAAAGGAGAAAGAGAAAGAAGAAAAGGAGGAGGAGGAAGAGGGGAGAGGAGGAGGAAGGAGAAGATGCGGAGAAGGAGGAGGAAGGAGAGGAGGAGGGGGAAGAAGAGGAGGAAGATGAGGAGGAGGAGGAGGAGGACAAAGAGAAGCTTACCTTACCTCTGTGCCTCTCAACACATTCTCTAAAAGTTTCACAGCTATGCAATCTTCAATATTTAGCCTTAAACCATTGCAGCTGTGCTGTTTAAATGCATCTCCAGGAGAGAGAAGAACTCTCTTGGGGTCCTGCATTGTGGCCTGATATGGAGCCCACACCAAAGACAGCTTTATTTCAACCCGCTCATTACATTGCTGAAGTCATTGCTATCCTATGTATGCTGGTATTTACTTTACTGGTGCTCGTGGGGGTGAACAGAATATGGGAGCACATTTATAAACGAAGGACCTACTCAGTCAGCATTCATTCTACAAATACTTGCTAAGCACTTTCTGTAGGACAGGGAGCCCACGGTAAACAAAGTAGCTCACTGGTTGTCAGGAACTGATGTATTTTCCTTCACCCCAAATTCACACACTGGAACCTAGGCCCCTATTGTGATGATATTTGAAGATAGAACCTTTGAAGAAGTCCACAAGGCTCACTGTAGTCAGAGGCTTGAAGCCTGACCCAATGTGATTTGTGACCTTGTGAGAACAGATGTCAAAAAGTTGTGCCCAGAGCAAGGACGTGCAAGGGTGAATGTCGAAGAAAGAGCAGAGGAAGTGGCCCTACAGACAACTCGACCTTGGACTTCTGGCCTTCAGAACACTGAGAGAATTATTTTCTGTTATGTGAGCCACCCAGTCTGCAATATTTCATTGTAGCATCCCTGACAGACAGAACATTTTTAACCTTGAAAACTGACATGTGCAACTTGGTAAGATTTTCCTTAAAAGGTTCAGAGATCATATAATTTAGTATACAATTTAGAAACTGAAAGTAGAAGAAAATGTATTTTCAAAATGCTAGGAGAATGTCCTCAGACTACTGCTAGCACTTGAGCATTTACTGTTGTTCTCCCTACACTCCTAGGGAACTTTGCGTAAAGGGGTGGTGTTATTATATCATGCTATCAGTTGGCAGAGAAAAGTTTCCACAAAGGAGCAGTTCCCTGAGGCTGCCTCGGGCCAGCCTAGGCTCCAAGGGCCCAGTGCCTCATGCTGGGTGCTTCCCTTCGCCTTCTCCTCTGGCCAGGACAGTTCTGGTTTTCAGTTGCCTCCAGCAGCCCTTCCAGAGCCAAGGGCATCTTGACTGTGGAGAGAAAACCTTAGTCCTAAGATCTGCCCCAGGAGCATGTCGCCCTGTGTGTGCATACTTACCAGGCGTCTGATCTGCCCCAGGAGCATGCTGCCCTGTGTGTGCATACTTACCAGGCGTCTGATCTGCCCCAGGAGCATGCCGCCCTGTGTGTGCATACTTACCAGGCGTCTTCTGGATATGTTTGTACCAGCTTCAGGGTCCTAAAGAACTCCACTGTGTGTCTTCTACAAGGTGGCTCTTGGTCTCTACATCTTGTACTGGTCAATATTTGTCACCTTGACATAAATCTAGACTTATCCAGAAGAAGAGGTCTCAAGTGAGGAATTGCCTCTATCAGATTGGCCTGTGAGCACATCAGTGGGGGAATTTTCTTGATTAATAATTGATATGGGAGGGTCTAGCCCACATTTAGTTACATCTCTGGGTAGGTGGTACTGGGTAGTATAATAAATTAGGCTGGTGGGGCAGTTAAAAGTACTGGTTGATCTTCCAGAAGACATGATTTGATTTCTTGCATCCACATGGTGGCTTACAACCATCTGTAACTCCACTTCTAAGGAGCCTGACTCCCTCTTTGGCCTCCAAAGGCAGCAGAAATGCATGTAGTTTACATACAGATATACAGACAAAACACCCATAATGTTACATTTACAAATATAATAATAATAATAATAATAATAATAATAATAATAATAATAATAATAATAATAAAACAAGCTGAGCAAACTAGGGAGAGCAAGCCAGTAAGAAATGTCCCATGCTTTTGCTCCAGTCTCTTCATGTCTTTTGCCTTCATGTCTCTTGCTTGAGTTCCTGCCTTGACTTCCCTCAATGATGGAGTATGCCATAGAAATATAAGATGAGATAAACTGTTTCCCCTCTAAGTTGCTTTTAGTTCATGGTGGTGTTATCATAGCAACAGACACCAGACTAGAACATGATTTTATAAACCCAAAAGAGACATCTCTGCCCTACCTCCAGGGAGGAGACATGAGCAGCTTAGATACTCTGCAAAGGGCAGAGAGCTAGACAGGAACAGCCCTGCCCCCTGACCAATGCCTTCTCTCCGCCTCCCAAGGGAAGCCTCCACCACCCAGAACACGGTTTCTTGACTCTAAACTGATAGTTCTAGTGTTATTCTCAGTCCCTCCAAATGGCTACAATGTTTCTGCAAGTGATAATCAGACAAGTGTATTTAGAAGGCTATTACCATCTTTTTACAATCAAACTTATTAACAATATCATTTGGGGGTTCCTAGGTGCTAGGAACCATTCTGTCACAGGTAGGCGTCTACTGAAGTTCTAGTGCATAGGCAAGCCTGCATTCACATTCCTTAGCCTTGGCTTTTCACCATAGAAGCCGCATCTGGAGAGCGTTTCTACTTCACCTTTCTTCATTATTCAAATGCCCCAAACACTACTACCCACCTTTAACAAACAAAGAAACCGCTACTATTTCTGCAAAGTCATTTTTATACACAGAAACACACCTTAGACCCTTGACACATCCCTCTCCATCTTCAGAGTCCATGTGGGTTGGTTTTAAAGAGCTCACAGGCAGTTTGTGAACAAAGAAAAGATTCAACAGAAGTTTACTTTAGCTTTAAAAACTCATGTTAAAACCCAGACACTATTGTGGATGCCAACAAGGGCTTGCTGACAGGAGCCTGATATAGCTGCCTCCTGAGAGGCACTGCCAGTGCCAGACCAATACAGAGGTGGATGCTCTCAACCAAACATTGGACTGAGCACAGGGTCCCCAATGTAGGAGCTAGAGAAAGGACCCAAGGAGTTGAAGAGGTTTGCAGCCCCATAGCAAGAGCAACAATATGAACCAATCAGTAACCCCAGAGCTCCCAGGGACTAAACTACCAGCCAAAGAGGACACATGGAGGGACCCACAGCTCCAGTCACATATGTAGCAGAGGATGGCCTTGTCCCTTAAGGTTTTGTGCACATATTATTCTACTAGTAACTAGCAAAATTTTAAGTTTATTTTAAGAACTTTGGTAATAGCAATTCTAACGTTCAAATAATTAAAACTAAAAATTTAAGACTAATATATTTGATTTTAAGTATCACCTACTTAAGTGGCGAATTCTCTGTGTTCATTAAGTGATTAATAATTGGTAAACCTATAAATATGGACATATCTTGAGTTCTATTAAATTCCCAACTTATATATAACAACTAGTTAAAATCTCAAGATAAAAATCACAGCTTGGAGCACTCAGAGGCAGAAGAAGGCAGAACTCAGAGTTCAAGATCAGTCTGGTCTACAGAGAAAGTTCCAGGACAGCAAGAGATACACAGAAAAATCCTGTCCTGAGAAAACAAAAATAAAACAGAAAAACATGGCAGCTTGAGCATGGTGACTTAGGCCTGTGACCCAGCACTCAGGAGACTGAGTCAAGGGCATGGCTCAAGATCAAGGCCATCCTGGACAACAGAGGCCTTCTCTCTAAAACACAAGCAAAACTATCACAGCTATGGGGCTGGTGGTGGTTAACTTGCCTGGCATGACCAAGGCCCTGGGATTCATTCCCAGGAATGAAAAAACAATAACACTTCAAAATGTAAGATGAAAAAAATGTAAGGGTTACATCTGTGTTCGTTTGCAGGCATGGACTTTGCATTCTTTCCACCATTGAGGACAATAGGGAGTGTCTATACCTTTATCAAAGGTCTGTTGACTGTATTTGCATGGGCCATTTCTCAGTTTTCTGTTCTGTTCCATATTTATCTATTCTTCAATGCTTTTTTCTTGTCCTTCTTTATATACTTTATTTTTAATTGATGAAATCATTGCACATGTTTGTGGTATGCCAAGTAGTTTATCAATACATGGATACATTTTTTAATGACCCAAACAGGGCATTTGGCATAGCCATCAATTCCATTTGTTTATCATTTCTTAACACTGACTCTCAAAATCACCCCCCCCCCAGGTAACCTTAAATACACAACACATTGCTGTTAATTAGATTTACCCAGCATGTAGAGTGCTCCAATTTATTCACCCTTCCTAACTTCAACTTTGTAGTGTGAAATATATAAATAGGCCAGCCTGGCCTGCGGAGCTCTAAACTCTCTCCACCCAGCTCACTAAGTTCCCACGCCAGCCCCATGCTTCCAAATTCCACGGCCTTTTGGGGTGCACTTCCCTCATGCCCATGCTTTGCAGCTATTCCTTTCTTTCTGGAACCCAGTTGAGTTGCTGCATGAAGGAAACCACCACACAAACTTAGTTCAGGATTAACAGGTAACTCAGTTGCTGGGCACAGCAACTCGCATCCTAATTTTGTAAGCTATACTAAATATAATTCCTCCAGTGGTGAGTCCTGGAGGACCTGCCATCTAAACCCAGGGGCCTCCCGTTAGCTACATGTGGTCCTCCACCTGTCGCCTGTCTAAAAGCCCATATCTTTCTCCTGCCTCCCCTCTTTCACTCTCTGACCGGAAGTCCCTCCTACTCCTTACCCAATGATTGGTCCCCTGAAATCTTTATCTATTAGGGGAAGGTTCACAGGAAGTCACCTGAGTATTTAGCATCAAAATACAAACAGCCACAACACAACTTTGTACTCATTGACCAATCTCCATCCATTTTACCCCTCCCCTTCCTCATCTCTGGTGACCTCTGTTTAATTCTCAGCTTTTTAGATTCCACATAAATGTGAGTCCATGTAGCATTTGTTTTTCTGGGTGTAGTTTATTTCACTTAATGTGATGCACTATAAAGTCCAGCCATGTTGAAAATTACAGAATTTTCCATTCCATGGATTAAAACTCTTCCATGACTTTGTCTTAATTATAACTACAAAGAAATCCTTGTGATTGAATAGTATAAGGTTTTTGCCCTCTTTGTTCTTTGGTCGGAGTAAGTTTTTTTATTCTGGTTATTCTGCATCTCCATGTCAACTTTGAAGTTAGCATGTTGATACATGAAGGAGCTCTAGTCAGCCGAGGCATAGCAAGCATGACTCTGGCAGGCCTTTCCCTTCCACTATTCCCTCTGCCTTGCTACAATCATTAGATTACATTCCTAAAGCTGGCCACCAGGGTCTATTCCCTTATTTAGCTACTCTTGAGGCTGACCACCAAGGTCCAAGGTCCAAGGTCCAGCTATCAAAATATTGAAGTCCAGCAAATCGAAAGCCCACTTTGGCTCACCTAATTAACATGCCCAATCAAAATGAACACTTCATCCTAACACAGGTTTGAAGTAGAAACTCGTGGTTTCTTTGAAAAGACAGTTATGTCAAATGATGTTTTGCTGGGGCACACTGGCAAAAGGATGTTTTGCTGAAGCAGACACAGGTAAAAGGATATTTTGCTGTAGCAAGCACATGAATGGATGCATGCTGTTCAAAGGAATATAAATATTAACCCACAGACAGTGAAAGCTTAAGCATTGGTTCACTTTGCTCTGCTTCAATAGATAGTCTTCATTGACCACACACATGCACTGGTTTAGCTTGCATTGTGCTGCTGAGCTTCTCTGTGGTGACTCCATAGAAAGAAAGTCACCAAAGAACTTCTTGTGAGGTTCCTGTAGCTTCTTGCTTCTTCTGCGGCCCATTGGCGAGCCTTGAGGTTTCTTCTGGATTGAACTGCTCTTGCTGGTTCCTATGTGGTGTCTACTGAGAGGACTGGACTGGGGCTGCTGGTTCATATTTGGTGTGTGCTACTGGACTGAACTGTTGATATCAAGACGGGACTCACCCTCAAATAACTATTTCTAAGCAGGTATACTTCCCCTGTGTCCTAATAACTTTTCCTTTCCACTAGCTCTGGTGGGTGGTGAATTATAGGGGAGATTGAACTCTTATTAAAGTAGGTTGGAAAAAAATTTATGCCTATGCAGGTTTTCCCTTTTACCTTTATAAACTGTCATTTGCCTATGTGAAGTGGCTGTCCCTTCACTCTCCAGAGGCTATTCTTTGTCACTGGGACAAATATCCCTTCCCCTCTCTCTTGTTCCCTTTCCATTCTCCATCTTCCTCTATCTCGTATCTTTGTCTCTTACTCCCTGACCTCTGACCCCTTGGGATAATTAAATCTCCTTTTTGCTGAGAACTTGGTCTTGGGGTACATTGTGCCAATATGAGTCCCTTCAACATACATGAAATCTCCCACAAAATGTAACTGGGTTTTTGTGGAATCTTTGTAAGTCAAGTTGGTAAGGGCAGGAATATTAATAACCCTGCTCTTATCACAGATATCTCACCACTTCCATTTCTTTCATAGTGTTCTTTGATTTTCAACATGCAAAACTACATAACTCATTTATTAGATTTACACAAAAGTATTTTATCCAGGAGATACTATTGTAAGATATTTGTGTACTTTTCTTTTTTCAAATTCCAACTGTTCATTACTGGCATTCATGAAAGCAACAGACTTTTGTACACTGCCACCCAGCTAGAGTCATCGGATCCAGGCAGTGTGTGTGCTAAAGCTCTGGGATTTCTACACAGACAATCATGTCACCTGCCAGTAGAGACCATTAATTTCTTCCTTTTTAATCAGTGCACAATTTCTTTCCTCATATAACCTTACTGTGCCCGTTAGGACTTCAGGTACAATGCTAACAGGAATAGTAAGACAAAGCATTCTTGTTTGCTTTCTACCCTAAGGGGAAGGCACTGGGGCTATCATCTGTAAATATGTTTGTCCCAGGACTTTGATGGACACTCTTCATCAAGTTGAGGAAGCTCCCCTAGATTGCTCACCTGCAAAGTTTTCATAATGACCAATGTTTGACTCTGCCAGAAGCCATTTATGTGTTGAATGGATGTAGTTTTGTGATTGTTCATGTGTACTATAGTCCTGTCATGACTTGCAAATATTGTTTTGCTGAAGACAGACATGACCACTGGCTCTTAAAATCTACCCCCTACACACACACACACACACACACACACACACACACACCACACACCACACACACACACACACACACACACACACGCACGCACACACACATGCACACACGCATGCACACTCTTCCAGATTGACCCCCTGAGGCAAAGGGGTATAATACAAATGTCCCCATCAGCGCTACATCCTTACAATTCTTTCATGCAGTTGATGAATTTGATGTGTAAATATTTTGTTGAAGAACTTTTTGTCTACATTATGCAGATCTATTTCTTGTGATGTCACTATTAGAGGGCAATGCTTCTCAACCTCCCTAATGTTGCACATCTTTAATACAGCTCCTCATGCTGTGGTGACATGCCCCCAACCATAAAATTATATCCGCTGCTCCTTCATAGCTGTTATTTTGCTACTGCTCTAAATTGTAATGTGAATATCTGTATTTTCTAAAGGTCTTGGTTGACCTCTATGAAAGGGTCATTTGACACCCCCTCCCTCAAAGGGATCCTAATCCACAGGTTGAGAACTTCTGTTCTAGAACAAATTGTGACGCTTCCCCTGTGTTATTGATTATTGATTCAATTTGTTTAATAGATATCTTCTATGTAAAATGTCTGCTCCCCGTTGTGAGTTTTGAGAGATTGTATCTTCCAAAGAATGTATTTGCTTCCTATAAGTCATCAAGCGATTGTCCCAGGTATTCCATGTTTTCCTTTTGATGTTCATAAATTGTCTCGTGAAATAAATGAGTTACTTTCCACAGATGCCTGCTGGGGGCTTTTGTCCTAACAAAGTGTCAGGCCTGCAGGTAACCTAAAGCTAAGAGTCTCTGTGCCTAGCTGCTCAGCAGGCCCAGCTGGAGCACAAAGACCCTCACTCCCCAGACTGCCAGTGCACAGCAGGGCTGAAGAGACATGGAGGGTTGACACAGGACTGAGCCTATTCCTTGGTTGTCATTAAATGTGGCTCCAGGAATATTCCACTTTTTGACTTGATGGTGAAGGCGTTCCTTCCCAGGAAGAACAAAACCTTGCACTGAGACTTTCTAAGACACTTCAGATGCTTAACCCAGTGGGACACAGTACCTGTCCAGCAACCACTGTAATGCTGAGTGACTGGGCAGGTGCACCAGGCTTAAAGCTCAGCCTCAAACAACTGGCCAGCTGAAATCAGTAAATTCTGTTCTCAGAGCTGTTGTGCCTGTCAAAGGACCACAAAACACAAGATTGCTTTTTCCTGACTGTGAGCAAGTTATCAAGAGCAAAGCAGCCACCTTTACTGGTGGCAAACAAAATGGGCAAGGACAGGAACTAATGTGGCAGTGTGGCATCTACCAGATACCACAAAAATTATTTCAATCAACAGCACACACAACACCAGAGGTAATGATAGCACTCTTACTGAGTGGTTGCTGTTATTCTCTTTTAGCTAGCTAGAAATGGAAGCTCACGGAACTTTAATCGCTTATCCAAGGTCATGAAGCAGGAAATGACAGTACCAGACTTGGACTTCCTGTGTTCTGCTCCTAATTCAGCACTGTCCAATAAAAATAGCAGGCAAGCCACATGTGTGAGGCAAATATGCAATCTGAAGTTTTCTCGTAGCCACATTTGAAACAGAAAGTCAACACAGATGAAATTAATTCAAATAACATATTTTATTTATCCCATTATAGCCAAAATATTATATTTTAGCATATAAATCTGCATAAACATTATTAACGACACTGTCTGCTTTACTTTTTATGCTAAGTCTCCAAAACCCAATAGGTATTTCCACACATCTCAGTTCAGACAAGACATTCCTGAACATGCTCAGTAGCCAGTTGCTACTTGATGTTTACTTCGGGTTACTTGCTTTATTCTTTATTTATTTTTGACAGTTTCATATGTGTATGTGTGGTGACTATTATTCACCCTCTATTGCTATCTCTCATCCCCCTATTCCTCCCTCTAAGCCCTGTCTTCAGCCCAAGTGCCCCTGCTGCTCTCGTGTCCTCTTTGGACCCCCTGATTTAGTTAGGGTTGATTCTACAAGCATGGATAGTGTTATGTGCTGTCAAAGGACAACTGACCAGTGGCTACACCATTGACAAAAACGACACTCTTTCCCCCTGCAACCACTGATTACTAATAGCTCCTTGGGAAGGGGCAAGGCCATATGGTCACCTTGCTACCTGCGATGGGGTGGTGTTGAAAGGCCCTATCTTGTGCAGGTAGCCATAGCTACTGTGTATTCTTGATTGCAGCAGCCGTGTCATGTCTAGTGGTACATAACGCTCCTTCTCAGCTCCTCACTAATACAGTCTTTCATCCCTGATTCCACAATGCCACCTGGACCTTGGAGAGGGTGACATGGATGTCCACTTAAATCTGAGCACTCAACAGTCACTTGGATCTCTGCACTTTGACCAAATATAAGTCTCTCCATTGATAAGCTCACTACAAAAAGGCAAAGAACCTCTTGCGGGCCCAAGCTTGAGAGTGGCATGAGTCCACGGAGAGAAAGGTAAGTATTTAGGAGGTAGTTTGACCAATGTGTCCATTTAGCAAAACGTGAGTAGATTCTCCGCTATGGCCTATGCCCTCTCAAGCCAGAGGCTTTTGACTAAGTTTAGAATGACAGGCAAACTACCCACCCATGGAGTAGGCCTCAAATCTAATCAGTCATGCCACAGTTGTACAAGAAGTCATATCTTTCTTAGAAGCAGGCCAGCGCTGTGTCACACAGAGTCTACAGGTGGCTAAGCTTTGATGTTACCCAGACTGCTGTGGGAGAAAAGTCAGATCATTTTTAAGTCAGAGTTGAAGATGTTCCCTCTCAGCCAGATCAGAAACCTACACGGAGGCTTTAAAGGAAAGGTATTAGAGGAGCTTAAGCCCTCTGCGAAGCAGTGTGTGTCTACAATCCCAGAGGCTAGACTGACATGGCAGGTGTGGCTGGCTTAAAGCTCAGCCACAAATTCCTCCATCTGGTTAAATACAGTGACTTCCCTTTTCAGGCCTCATGTGGACAGGCAAGGTCTAACCTCTAAGCCACCGAACCTCCATGAATGGGAACCATCTGTGCTACACCTGCAATCCACACTACAAGAACGGGGTGGGGGTGGGGGGTAAGCCATTGCACAGTAAAAGTCCAATTGCTAGGAAAACAGACTTTTTTTTTTTTTTTTTTGGTCAAGAGACAAATGAAAGGAAGTAATTCATCATCTACGTTCCTCTACACAGTAATCATAAATGCCCCCGGCGTGGAGCTATTTACCTCAGCAGGAACAAAATAAATAAGCTACAACTCATAAATCTAAACAGCCAGAAAAACCTAGCTGCATAGGAAGAAGAAAAGCCAAACGAGCCCCCCATGAATTTGGTAGGCTGTCTTTTTCCAATTGATTTGAGAGGAACCCCCCATAAATTACACAATCCTATATGAATCTCACCCCCGCCCATGCCTTCTAGCATGGTCCCTCAAGGGGCTCGGTCTGAGTAAAGGAATTTCGTTTATTTATTTTCCATTTCCTTCCTGTTGTAACTGTATTTTTATCCTTCCTGTTCTCCCTGCCCCCCTCCCTCTTTTCATGGTTGTGTTTCTCAGACTCTTTAACACACACTGGGTTTTGGGGGGTTTTTGGTTGTTTGTTTGTTTTTTTTTGTGGTTGTTGTGATCAACTATGCAACATTAGCCATATTTCTTTGCTGATGTTTTTTCTTACACACACACACACACACACACACACACACACCCTGCTTCTTCCTGCTTGGGGGAGAGCGAGGAAAACTTCTTGGGCATTAACACCACCTGGAAGGAACAAGGAAGTCAGCTGAGTGCTAATGATGGAGACAAGCCCACTCTGCTCTGGAGGCAGAGGGGTGCGGGGGAAGGGTCCAGGGGTCAGTACAGGTTTTCAAATAAATAAAAGAAGCCTTGCCGGCTGTAAAACTTAACCTTGGTTGTTACTGTTTACAGTCACAAAATATAAATACCTTGATTTTTCTTTCTGTTTTTGGCATCAGAAGGAAAAGAAGAAGGAAGGATGGAAGGAAGCAAAGGAAGGAAGGCAGGAGGGAAAGAGGGAAAGAGGGGGAAGGAGGGAGGGCGGGAGGAAGGAAGGAATGAAGGAAAGAAGGAAGGAAGGAAGGAAGGAAGGAAGGAAGGAAGGAAGGAAGGAA
>NC_034597.1:52794564-52823431 GCF_900095145.1 Mus pahari | reverse complement strand
GAAGGAAGGAAGGAAGGAAGGAAAAGAAAGAAGGAAGGAAGGAAGGAAGGAAGGAAGGAAGGAAGGAAGGAAGAAAGAAAGAAAGAATTAAAGGGGGGTACCTGAAATCCTACCAGAGATGGTGTTGCTTCTTCCAACAGAGCCCTACCTCCCAAGGTTCCACCATCTCCCCACAGGTCACTTGACCCTTGAATCCATCAATGGCTTAAACCATTGCTTAGTTTGGAGGCCTCTCAAACCACTTGTCTCTGGAAGTGTCCTCGCAGACACACCTAGAGGCTGTGTTGTTAACCTCCTAGATATCTCTTAATACAACCATGCTTACAATCAAAGCTGACCACCACAGCTCCCAAACACCCCCAAAAGGACCTGCTGGTGGGCGGCAAGATTCCGAGCAGCCTCATGTATACCCTACAGCTCAGTTCACTTTTCTTGGTGTAAGGAGTGTGAGCGAAGCTAATTCAAATAACCTGACTGAAGATGGCTGCCCAGACAGGCAGAAAGCCACAATGAGCAAGCAGTGTTTACTCTCAGGGGAGGACAGGGCAGTTCCCTTTTCTTTAAGATGGTAAAAAAAAAAAAAAATCTGCAGATCAGCCAAAGCCATAAGTACTGGCTGGAGGGTGGTCCTTTCTTGCCTAACCTCCTCCAGCATCTATCTGGTCTCAGGGACCTCCCACCACGGACAGTGTGGAGGGTGGTTCTCTGTTTCCTAGCCTCTCCCATCAGCTATCGCTTCCAGAAGACCTCCCACCATGGACAGTGCCGCACCCAGAGACCACTGAGCTGCAGAATTCCTCTGTATTCTGCCCAGCGTGAGCCTGTACCGTACATTCAGGAAGTGCTAACCCGCCAAAGTAGGAGACCGGCAGCCTGACACTGTGGGTGGAGAGACCACTGTGAGACAGTATGACTCTGGGAGACAGTATGACTCTGGGAGACAGTATGACTCTGGGAGACAGTATGACTCTGGGAGACAGTATGACTCTGGGAGACNTGGGAGACAGTATGACTCTGGGAGACAGTATGACTCTGGGAGACAGTATGACTCTGGGAGACAGTATGACTCTGGGAGACAGTATGACTCTGGGATAGCACTTCTTAGGAGTTGTTGAAAATGCCGTGGCAGGTGTCAACCAAACCCACAGGCTGAAAGTTAGTTCCTTCCCACCATCTTTCCACAGAGGTCTCCTGCCTCTCAGAAGGGATAGCAATAGCACATACACTAAAACTCCAAAACTGATCTCTCCAAATGATTAACCACCCACATTCCTCAGTGATTCTTGTCTTTGGCAACTTTTGCCTCTGTGATTATTTCTCTCACCTGGAAATCCTGGTGCTGTGTGGAAAAGGGAAAGCACATTCTGCTGGCTAATTTCCACTTCCTTCACCCCTGGAGATCTCAAATAGACTAGGTGGGCTGGCTAAGGAGCCCCAAAGTCCCACCGGTCACTGCTTCTGCAGAGCTCAGATTACAGATATGTACTACCATGCCCAGCTTCTTTACATGGGTTCTGGACCTTGAACTCTGATCCTGATACTTACATGGAAGTTCTTCAGCCACTGACCATCTCCTCAGCTTTCAGTTCTCATCCTTGAACTCTTTCTCTACATCTTCCTGACCTGGAGGCCAGGTAGAAGCCCTCCAGAACTTACAGATAGGGTTTTCTGTCAACATTGCTTGAATTAACTACTGAAACTCTTTCCTGTATGAAACAAAAACAAAATACCACCACTACTTAATTCACTGTTCCCCATGAGAAATAATGGTTGGGACTGCAGGTAAAAATACAGTACCAAACATCATTTAAAGCCAACTAATTTACTCGAATGTTGTAAGAGTTTGCATGGTTTGGGGCGGTAATGGTATTTTTCCCATCTTAGTAATATAAAGATAGTTTATACCTTCATCTGTGGGTGAGTTTCAGGTCTCAGAAGTCCTTTGGCTCCCACATTAACAACTGGATTAACAATTTGGATGATGGTTGACAGTTAAAGTTCCAAGAACAGGACAGACAGAGGCTAACTAATAATTCAAAGTCAATAATATATAATTTAATAAACTCCAGCCTTAATCATTCATCAAAATGGTCTATAATGAACATAAGTGGCTAACTTTTTGTTTAAATTAATGGGTGGTTTTTTTCATTGTGAGTTGTTTTATATTTTGAAACAGGGTCTTCTTATGTAGCCCAGGCTGACCTTGAACTTGATACCTTCCTGTCTCTGCCTCCCCAGTGTGAGGATTATATATATAACATTATCCGCAGACCTGGATGATTTTAATATACTCCTTGAAATGGGAAATTTATTGTTTTAGAAGGAAGTCATGAAAAGTATACTGTAACAAGTTATTAAAAGGATATGGGCATTGTTTGCAAACAATACATAACTTGTTTCACACTATTCTACTTGTGTTTTCTCATTTTGAATGTGGCCTCCCATAGTTCTTGACTAGTATCATACCCTTAACTTACTACATTGGCGGCAGTGCTGGGCACAGTCCACACTCCTTGCTTTGTGAAGCACTTTGACCCTTGCCTGCCCTGAACTTCCTGTAACCTACAAGCTTCTCGCTTGCTGTGTTGATTCCGCCTTGTTTGTCCTCCAGCACTTTTTCTCTTTTCTCCTCACTTCTGCAATTTCCTACATGGCTTTTTAGTACTCTATCCCTTATCATTTTCTATTGCTTTCACCATCCTAGCTTACGTTTATTTCCACGTAAGCTTTTAGCCAACTTATCAATTTTCACCAAAATCAACTATCTGCTATGATTTTGATTGGCACTGCACTGGCCCTGTGGATAAATGTAAGGATAATGACTTCTGATCCATGAACATTGTCTTTCTAGTCATTGAATTCTTTTTCTCAGCAATATTTTATGGCTTTTGGCATAAAGGTCTTAGACACATTTGTAAGCTTTGTTCCTAAGTTCCAAAAGATGGTAGAAAACTGTACCTCATTACCAAAGGTTTATTACAAGAACCTAAGGCTGACTCAACATTTGAAGTCAAACAATGCAATTCATCCTATGATGGAAGAAAGTAGGAAATCCATAAGATCGGCAGCAAGGGCCTTTGCCCACTGAGCTATCGTGCAGGCCCCACTCAGATGCTGTTTATTTAGCAGAGGAAACACCATACTTTTTGGTTAGCTGAGATTTGCATTGTGTAAACATTAATTTTGGAAACTGGTTTTGCATCTGTTTAAATGATGGTGCTTGGGGGCTGGAGAGATGAGGCAGTGGTTAGGAGACCTGGTCAGATTTAATCACAGAACCCACACTGCAGTTCATCACCATCAGTAACTTCAGCTCCAGGGGCATCAACAGTCTCTTCCAGCCCCTGTGGGATCCCAGGCACATTCATGGTATATATACCTATGATCAGGTAAAACTCATTCATGTACATTTAGAATCAAGGGACTACTACTACTTTATTTAGCTATGCAAAACAAACGTCTTTGGAAGCTTTATTTAATATTTATTTCAGTTTAAAAGTTCTGGGCCAGTGAGAGAGCTCAATGGGTAAAAGCACTTGCCATGCAAGCCTGACTGCCTAAGTTTAGTCCCCAGATCTCTCAGTGAAAGAAGGGAGTCAGCGCTCATAATTTGTCCTCTAATCTCCATACTGTGGCACAGTCACTCAAACTTAAATTCACACATCGCATGGACATATACAAACATACACACACATATATACACAAACACACATATACACACACATATTATATATATATATATATATATATATATACACACACACATACACACACACATATATATATATATATACCCACACACATACATACACACATATACACCACATACACATGCACAAGCATGCACACACATACACACATATACATACACACACATACACATGCACAAATATGCACACACATAAACATACACAAATAAGAATAATTTAAATATGTTAAAGATCACAACAAAGTTTTGAGTGTGCTGTGGATTGGAGGAAAGTTTTCTAAGCACTTAAGTTTGCTAAACTTATAAATTCTTATCTCAAAGTGTTTTGCAAGGGTTTTAAATAAGGCAGTAAAAATGGAGTGTTCAGAGCAGTGCCTGGTAAATTACAGACATTGGTAAGTATTTGTTCCTTCTCCAACTACTAAGTATAAAGTGCACTGTGCTGCAGTGACAAGAATAACGATGACAGATACCGAAGTGCTCAGACGTGGTCCTGCCGTCTAATTATTATGTACACTGAGTGGTTTTTTCTGTTCTCTGTGTTGCATATGCCTTCATTTTCTTTAGTTTACTATTTCTCTGTTGCTAATAAGCATGTCTCTGAGACAACCCTGAAGTCAAGCACAGCTATAGCATTGAGGAAGGAGCGTCTGGTTGCCTAGCTTGCCCTGTCCTGAAACCTTAAGTCAACTCAGTCTGCTTTTCATCGTTGTCACATACAGTGGAATGGCCTGAAAGGAAACCACAAGGAAAACAATAATCTTCTAAATCCAGACTCACTTCAAAGGGACAAAGTTCTCTCCGCATGAAGGCAAGAATCCCAGCATGCACTGTGAGCGGCAAACAGCACTCAGCAGTTAACAACAGAGAATTTGTGCTGCAGCCTCCACAACGGCATGATTTGGAAAAAAGAAAAGTAAGGAGAGAGAGAGGGGAGGAGAAAAAAGAAAATTTGAAGTTTCTATGCTTCTCAAAAAGCTAGGAAGAATTCTAGTCAAAATAGAATTGTTCCAATCCTTCTGGTCTTACAGCTAAAAAAACTGAGCCAATCCCACAGAGGCAAAGCCATTTACCACAAATAGGTGTCTAATATCCCAGGTCACGCTTAGACTTGCTTTTGTGTTTCTGGAACTCTGCAAGCAAAAAATAAAGAGAAGGGGAAGGTGGAGAAGGACAACAACAACAACTCTGGCCATCCTTTTCTTTGTTATTGTTACACACATACACACACACACACACACACACACACAAATGCAACTTGCTGAATCCATTTTCGTTGTTTGTCTTCGGTTATTTCAGGGCTGACTTTGTATTGCATAGCCATTGATAGAGGTCATCCATAAAAGTGGATAATTCTCCCTCTCTCAGCAGACATTAGCTTACCTATAATTCTTTACTTAGGCTCTAACATTCTTCGCTCCCATTTTCATCAGTGTTCCCTGAGTCTTAGGTACAGGAGTTGTGTTGAAGTTCTATGATCCATTGGTTTCTGCATGGTTTCTGGTTGTAGTTTCCTGTAATGGCCTCCATTTACTACAAACAGAGGCCTTCTTGATAAGGGGTGAGAGCTACACTTCCTTGTGGGTATAAGGATAAGTTATAGAATGCAGTAAGGATTTATGCTAGTCTAGGAAAGTACTGGCAGCAGGCTATCTTCTAAGGCAGTGGTTCTCAACCTTCCTAATACTACAATGCTTTAAATACAGTTCCTCATATTGGGATTACCCCCAACCATAAAATTATTTTTGTTGCTGCTTCATAACTGTAATTTTCTGTTATGAATCATGATGAAAATATCTATATTTGGGCTGGTGAGATGGCTCAGCGGTTAAGAGCGCCGACTGCTCTTCCAAAGGTCCTGAGTTCAAATCCCAGCAACCACATGGTGGCTCACAACCATCCGTAAAGAAATCTGACCCCCTCTTCTGACAGCTACAGTGTACTTACATATAATAAATAAATAAATAAATATTTTTTTAAAAAAAAAGAAAATATCTATATTTTCCAATAGTCATAGGTGGCCCCTATGAATAGCCCCAAAGGGGTTGTCGCCCACAGGTTGAGAATCACTGTTCTAAAATCTGTGATTTCACTAGCCCCAAGTAGTTTGCTATGCTTTTAGTACTAAGCATGACTTTACTGTCAAGATATGAGTGTCACTATTGTACCTTACCGTGCTGGTCATTGTTCTGATTTACAGGCATCACAGCTAGCTATGACTACTGGTGGCTTCCATACCATGGGAGTTCACACAGCACTTTCTAGTAATATGGAAGCTAGACCCCAAGAAGGAGGTTTTAGTTTAGATACAGCTTGATTCACTAGGCTCATGTGTCATATATATGTGGTTTCTTCAACAGTAGGAGCATAGCTTAAACCTCTTGGAGGTAACTAAAGACAACAGTAATAGTCTACATTGTTTTAGGAGTCATTTGGACCACTTTGATCAACAACTTCAATGACTTGAATGGTTTCTTATGAGTGGTATTGGGGTTTTTATTAGGTAGTCTATAGCTTTTGAGGGTAACCACCAACCCAAGTGTCATAATTTTGTGTGCATGTGTGTGTGTGTGTGTATATATATATATATATACATACATAATTTTATAACATATGTTATGATAATATATATGTTATCTTATATAACATATCTTATAAAATTTTAGGTAACTATAAAGTAATAAGATTCCTTAAGCTTTGTCAAACAACCTTGGTGTTACTTGTCCCTCCTCCATCCTTCTGTATTGATCTCCATCTCCCCTCCCCAATTAAACTTCAACACCCCACATTTTCTAATAGACAGGCTATCCAGACAAAAAAAATAATAGAATCAATAATGAACAAGGAAACATTACCACAGACACCAAATAAGTTCAGAATATTATAAGGGAAATCTTTTTAAAAAACTATACTCTGTAAAGTTAGAAAATCTAAATTATTGCATTTCTTGATTCATCCAAACTAACAAAATTAAACCAAGAAGAGACCAATAATCTAAACCGACCAATAGCACATGAGCAAAATGAGACAGTCATAGAAATCCTCAAACTAAAACCCCAGATGTATTCACAGAATTCTACCCGATTTTCAAAGTCGATCTAGAACCAAAGCTTCTTAAACTATTTTAAAAATAAAAACAGAGAAGCACTCCTAAACTCATTCTGTGAAGCTAGTATTACTCTAGTTCCCAAACTAGGTACACACATGAGTGCGCGCGCGCGCGCACACACACACACACAAAAAAAAAAAAAAAAACAGGACAACATTCCTAATGAACATACATGCAAAATCATTATTAAAAGACTAACAAGCTAAATATAGGTACCTATCAATATCATCCATTATGATCAAGTTGGCTTCCTCCAGGAAGTGCAGAAGGGTTCAACATATGGAAGTCAATAAGTATAGTAGATCATATAAATAGGCTTAAAGGCAAACTCACATGATGATGATTTCAATAGATATGAAAATCTTAGACAAAACATAACTATATGCTTTTGTGATAAAACACTTAAGAAAGTGTAGGGCTAGAAGGAACATACCTCAACATAATAAAGGCTATATAGGACAAACTCACAGTCAACATCATCCTGAAGAGAGAAATTTCAAAACAATCCCACTAAAATCAGGAATGACACAGGGACCATCCGCTATCCGTACTCCTTTTCTTTTCTTTTTTTTTTTTCTTTTTCTTTTGAGTTTATTTTGTGTTTTAATGAATTTTAAAGAACAAAATGAAAATGTATAGCACCAGCCAAAGCAGTAAGGCAACTGAAAGAAATTAAAGAAATGCACATGGGAAAAGAAATAAAATTATCCTTACTTCCAGATGAAATACTCTCATACATAAAAGATACCAAAAAATTCCCACAGAAAACCAACTAACCCAATCCAGTTTCAGCCAACTGACAGGCTACCAAATCCACTTATAAAACTCCAACCAAAAACACGGACAAAGAGACCAGGGGCACGCATTCACAGCAGCATAAAAGACAGATCTCTGAAGGAAGAGGTAGAGAAAGGCAAATTTGCTTCCTTTAGTTCTAGGGCTTCTAGTTGTTCTGTCAGGTTACTAGTATGTGCTCTCTCTAGTTTCTTTTTGGAGGCACCCAGGGCTATGAATTTTCCTCTTAGGACTGCCTTCATTGTGTCCCATAAGTTTGGGTATGCTGTGGCTTCATTTTCATTAAACTCTAAAAAGTCTTTAATTTCTTTCTTTATTTCATCCTTGACCAAGTTATCATTGAGAAGAGTGTTGTTCAGTTTCCACGTGAGTGTTGGCTTTCTATTGTTTATGCTGTTATTGAAGATCAGCCTTAGTCCGTGGTGATCTGATAGAATGCATGGAATAATTTCAATATTTTTGTATCTATGGAGGCCTGTTTTGTGACCAATCTGCTTGTGGACGTTGTACATCGTGGTGCGGAGCCTAGTGCGCACCACGATGTACAACGTCCACAAGCAGAGAGGCCTGGTGTTCAGATCTGCCTCCTTGCTGAAGATGTAGGCCCAAAACAGGGCCTGTCCCAGAAGATGTGTTGCCTCTGCAGTTTATTCACTCACCTGCACAGACTAGCCACTGAGGGACCCTAGACACAATATGACTCTCTCACCTGCTCTGGCAGACAGAGCCCTCACAGGTGGCCACCTTTCCTCTGGCGAGGAAGGTGCCCAAATTTCTGGAGCCCGAAACAGGGTCTGTCCCAGAAGTTAGGTTGCTTCTGTCTGTCCCGAAGCTGTGTAGCTTCTGCGGTCCACACTCTTACTAGCGCTGGCTGAAGCCCAAGCAAACTGGAGCAAGATGGCTCTCCTTCAGGCTCAGGCCTTGAGACTCCTCCCGGGTGGACACCCCTCCTCGGGCTGGAAAGGTGCCGGTGACTGGAGCCAGAAACGGGATCCTTCCCAGAAACTGTGTCCCTTCTGCAGGCCGCCCCCTCCCTGTGAGTGCACCGGAGCAAAGATGGCCCTCCTACTGGTTCAGGCCTTGAGACTGCTCCCAGGCAGACACCCCCCCCCTCGGGCGGGAAAGGTGCTGGACGACTGGAACCAGAAATGGGATCTTTCCTAGAAGCTGTGACGCTTCTCCAGGCCACCCTCTACCTGGCAGTCAGCAGTTCAAACTCTTTAAGTTCAATGCCATAATTGTTGTCGTCAGCAATAGGGCCTTACAGTTATCACTGCATTGTAGAGAACAGCCAAAAGACTTGGCAGTAGCTGTGACATTTGGGAGCATGGGTTCCACTGGACAGTGACTCAACAAGCTGCTACCCTTCTTGCCACTGGCAGTTTGAGCTGGCAGTATAAACCGTCTAGTTAGTGCCTTATCTCCCTACTATTTGGTGATCCCATTTAGAGTCCTTTCGTATACGTATATATTTTAAGAAGTGTCTATAGTAGCAATTGTTCCTCTCCATGCTCCTTCTTTTACCATCCTCTCCCTACTTAATCCTTCTATTTCAGTTTCCCCTTCACTCTTGCATAACACTGTATTCTATTTCTACTTCCTTGAGCGATCTCTACTCTGGTGCTTTTCTAGGTAACACCTAACTTCTGTAGATACACAAATTGAAGCACACACTTTGAAATTTAAGTGCTAACATCCTCATATAAAAGAAAATATACACTATTTCTCTTTTAGGGTCTGAGTTACCTTACTCAGGATAATTCTTTTTTTCTAGTTCCATCCATTTACCTGCACACTCCATTTTTCTTAACAGCTGAATGACAGTCAATTGTGTGAATGTACTACATTTTTCTTATTCATTTATTAGTCGATGAACATCTAGGCTATTTCCAAGGCAGAAAGGGAAAGACTTTGGAGCACTCAGTCCTCAATGTGATATCTTCATTAAAACCTTCCCCTCAAGGCTCACAGAGCTATGAAGAAGAGGACACAGGAAGACTGTAACAGCCAGAGGAGATAAATGACTGCAAGTGAGCCGTGTCTTCCAGACACAAGACTGATACACATGTGAACTTACAGAGACTGGCAGCACGCACAAGGCTTCAAGCCAGAAGGGGTGCTAGTACTGGCAGGGGTGTCGGACATTGTATCCCATCCCTAATTAAGAAGCCACCTGCAATTGTTACCTGTTAGCAAAGGGAAAATCAGTTTTCCCCAGTGGAGTGACACTGGAGCAAGCACAGGTCAGGACAGGCCCTGTGACAAAGAGTAGTTGGCCAAGACAAAACAAACCCCATATTTTTTATTTTGTTTCGCTTTATGAACTTTTTTTTCTGTTTTAGATTTTTTTTTTTTCCTTAGTGATCTTTTTTCTTCTTTGCTTTCATTTTTGTCTTATGGGGCTTATTAGTTTTTTGGGTTTGTTTTTGAAAGAGAGAGAGGAAAGAGAGATGGAACATAAAGTTGTAGACGTAGGGAGGTGTAGAACTCTGGGAGGGGTTGTGAGAGAGGAAGGGATGTGAGCAAAATATATTGTATGAAGACAGATTTTAATTAAAGACAGTGAGTGCTTCACCTGGAATGGCTTAGGAGTTTAGATGCCTTGGTTTACCGCCTGGTAGTTTCCCGAGCTTTCGGTATGTGCTACCATTAAGCAGCAAATACTAGTGCCCCATACAAGGTTCACATGTTCAAAGACGGCAATCAATTCCATTCTCTTTTAAGAAGTGACGATTTTAATTGAGTGATAATGTTAAAACCTCTTGTCAGACTCTGTTTGGTTGCAAGTTAACCAAAGGGAAAGGCAGCTATATTTTATCAGTTGACTGACTGAAATGGGCGCTTGGCTTGGATCTCAGGCTATAGAGCCAGGCTAGCCTCAAAGGCCCGTCCTTCCTGCTTCGGTTTCCTGCGTGCTGGGATCACTGGAGTGAGCAGTGGGGCCCAAGTGGAACCACGGGAATTTGAAATACATTTTATAAAGAAGGGAGAGGAGGGAAGGAAAAGAAAGGGGGATGGTGGTAGAGCTAGGAGAGGAGGGGAGCAGAAGAGAGACAAATGTCTCTGTTGCAGTATTAAAGAGCACAGAAGAATTCTACTTGGGAAGAAATGTCAACAGTACAATTCCTTTCAGTTTGACATTTATTTCCACTTTAGAACTGGGTGAACTGAAGCCCCATGATGCTAAGGGGCTGGCCCAAAGTCAAAGAAGTGTTTATGCAATGGAACTATCATTCTAACCTAGCTCTCTCTTAGTTACTGTTGTATTGCTGTGAAGAGAGACCATAATCAAGACAACATAGAGAAGAAAGAGTTAACTGGGGCACACAGTTCCAGAGGGTTACAGTCCATGTACATCTTGGTGGTGGGAGGATGGCAGTAGGAGGGCGTGGTGCTAGAGCAGTCTCTGAGAGCTCACATCCCTACCCGCAAGCACAAAGCAGAGACACTGAGCTAACTGGGAATGGCATGAGCTTTTGAAACCTCAAAGCCCACCCCTAGTGACACACGTCCTCCAGCAACTCCTAATCCTTCCCAAACAGTTCCACCGACTGGAAGCCAATCATTCAAATGTATGAGCCTATGAGGACCAGTCTCATTCAAGCCACCGCACTCCCTGACTCCAAATATGCTTCCAATTTTGTGTATAATATGTGTCCAGAAGCCCACTAAGCTGCATCCTGGTCCTAACTGTGTATTTCCTAACTGCTGAGTAACTATGCAAAGGTTCCCAGCAGGTGTGCTTGTACTCTTCTGTAACCCAATCATTTCACTTCCGAGAATCTTCTGATCGTTTTTTCATATTTTCCCTTTTAGTTTTGAATGGAAGAATTTATCCAAGTTTGTATCTTTGAAGTAACAGCTGACTTACCATATAGTGATCAATACATTCTTTTAAATTTTATATATCAGTTGGGGTCTAGCGAAGAAAATGGAAAGCACTCTAAAAATGCCAAGCAGAAAAGCCTGATGCAAGGACATCACCACACAGCGAGCTGGAGAGTGGGCATCACCTAGGGACACAGCGAGCTGGAGAGTTGAGCGCCCACCTAGGGAAGCACCTGGGCAAACACACACACACACACAAAAAAAAAAAAAAATTACTGCCATGGCCTAAGAAATCATGGAATGTTGCTGACATAGTCCAAGAGCTGAGACTGAAAATGAGAATCTAGTGAGAATCTGGACCTCGGTAGAAGCTGCCTGATAGATGTGCCCGGAAAGGAGAGACAGTGCAGTGGAAGTAAGTCCCCTGGGGACACAGGACCACACAAGATGACAGCCCAGGGCAGAGTAAGAACCAAGAAATACAGGTGTTCTTTCCTTCAGCCACCCTCTAGTTTTCCTCTGGTGCCTCCCAATGGTTGAAACTTCTCAAAAGTCCCTGGCAAGTCAGTTGGGAACTGTTGTCCTCTTTGATAAAGGCCGTGGTAAGGGAAGGTAGAGTGCGCACTTAAAGTGAACAAGAACATGCCCCACGCAAGCCTGCGAGGGATGGGTCCTAACTCCAGCCCTGTCTCAGATGCCTTTTAGCGGGTGGCTTCTTGATTTTCCCAGGCATCCTTCCTCATATGGGCAGTAAAATCAACACCAACCTCTTGAGTTGCAAATCATTACAGGATTACAAAAATCTCTGCTGATCTTCAAGATTACCAAATGAAGTTATGCAAGGCTCTTAATTTACTCACACCAAACCTAGAAAATGAGCAACATCTCACCAAGTCTAAGATACACTTTAAAATCTTCGCTTAACACCCCTAAATTGAGACCTGTCTTGTAATAATATGCTGAAGTTGAGTTGTTTGCTGGGATGATCAGTTTTATGGGTCAACTTGATCAGGCTACAGTCTCCTACTTTGCAACCAAACATTAAAGTAGATGTTGCTGTGAAAATATTTTATAGATCTGATTAAAGTCCACGATCAGTTGACTTTAAGTAGGGGGTATTTTATTATTTTATTATTACAGAGTGGGGGTGTTGTTGATGTAACTGATCTGGTGCCAAGTCTGTACCAGAGACTGTATGCATGGCTTCCATCTTTAGCACAGTAGCCCAACACAGCAAAAGCTTTTGGGGACCTCCATACCAATCTGATAATGCTAAACCACACCCTCCCCTTTGAGAAGAGGACCCTGACACCTTACCTTCCCATAACTCCTAGACCAGAAGGGCAAACTTTATTTCTCTCTAATCTGCTTGAGCTAGCAAGCACCACTGTGATAATATAAATAGTTCATAAGGAAAGAAAAAAAAAGCTTTATTTTTGTCCCTTGGTTTCAGAGGTTCAAGTCCATTGCATTGGAGCCTGTGGCAAGGCAGCACATCGTGATGGGAAACATGGAGTATAGGAAAGCTGTATACTTCCTGACAGCCAAAATCGGGAGGGTAAGGAAGGAAAGAAGAAGAGAGGGAAAGAGGGAAAGAGAGAAAGGGGGGGAGAAACAGAAGGAGGGAGGGAGAGAAGGAAAAAGGGTGGGAGGGAGAAAGAGGAAGAGGGGAAGGGGGATGGAAAGAGAGATAGAGAAGGGAGGGAAGAAGGAGGGAAGAAGGAGGGAATTGTATCACTTACTTTACCCAGCAAAAGATCTGGGTGTGTCATTATCATTACTGATGATGCAATACATGGCTTGACTTATTTCTTCCCTTTTTTTGTCTACTTCCTTTGTTTACTTTTCCTAGGATTCTATTTATCCTTTTTGTATTGAGAAATGATAGAAAGGTTTGCTATTTATTCAAATTCTGTGTATTAGCAGAAGGTAGTAAGCCGTATGTCATTGAAAACATATCATCTTTAATGTCTGTTGTCTTATTTTTCAAACACAGGAAATATCCTACAGTATTTCCAGCTTTGAGAGAGTCTGACAAGGAGGGGATGTGCTGCTTGGATGAGGACCGTCAGTCACAGGATACGGGATCGTTATCAGGAAATACAGCGGCATATATACCCCATAGTCAGCAGTGCTAATGAAGATGGAGAGGTGACTGCATAGAGCAAAATGTTCCTGGGGCACAGGAAAGCCGTGCTTACATCACAGATCTAGTAATGACCAAGCAGATCAGATACATAGCCATGCTAATGGATATACGTCATTCATGTTTTTAAAAGATACATTACCATATAGAAATTACTCAGAATGAGTAATTTCATTATGACACTTTATACATGTTTATGAGTGTATTTTGATCATATTTATGTCCCCATAACTCTTATTGTCTCCCCCACTCTAGCTGACCTTAATCTTTTCAATCAATTATTCACACTCTAAAATTATTGTTATTTTAGTTTAAACAGTATCCACAAGTGCTTTGGCCTGCTCTTTGGATCCAGGATAGATACCATCTGCTCACATCACTAAGAACTATGGCTGTGACATGCACAGGCCCCTGTGGCAGGGGTTTTCCTCTGGTCCATATCGATTACAGTTTCTATGACAACTGCATTGCTCAGTACCACAAGGTGGTTTAATTTCTTCCTTACCAACTGAGTAGAGAGATATTTTGCCCGCATTCTCTACAGCTTGTTTTATTGCTAAATAGTCTAAAAACAGAGGAGGAAAAAAAAAAAACACTTGGGCTTCTTGTTATTGCTTGCTTGCTTACTTACTTGCTTGCTTGCTTACTTACTTGCTTGCTTGCTTCTTTTGTTGTTACTGGGTTTTGTTTTTCTTTGGTGTTTGTTTCTGAGAGTTCAGTTTTCAGAGAGGGAGGTGCAGGCCAGCCATTAGTGGACTATGAAGCCAAAAGAGCCAGGTTATCCCAGGAGCCTGCCAGAGACAGTAATTAATACAGGGAGCCTCAAATTATTATGGTTTGATTTATGACATCTCAACTTTCTAACAGCATTTACAATGAGCCAGGTTTCAAAAGTTTAATTTTGATTTTTGATTTTTTTTTTTTTTTTTGCCCAGCCTCCTCTTTGTCTATGCTGGGTTGAGATTTGAGTCACAGCACAAGGGTAAGTGAAGACTCTGGCAGGTGTGTCCACAATCTCTTAACCTTGAAACACTGTGGTGTTGTCCACAGAGTCACCACAATTGAGCTGCAAAACACCTGTGTTTATAGTATAGTTATGATTTTGTGTTAGGCTGCATTTGACAGCGTCCTGGGTCATTATCTGCCATCTCTAGTGAACAGGCTGTACAGATGCATAGAAAGTTCACAGGTGACTCTTCTAAAGCATGCTTTAGACGATGATAAGACTTTACCGCTGGGAGGAAAACAGTTCTTATTACTCACCCCTTACATAACTGCCCTTTACCTAGTCACTTGTCATTTTGAAACTTCCTTGTGGCTTTTCGGTTCAATCTTACCACTAACTGGGAAGAAGCTGAAATATTAGTTTGAAAGGCTATTAGCCTTTAGACGCTCCTGGCAAACACTTCCTATTCAGGTCACGTGCCACACAGCACAGTTCCCTCCTATAAGATGTTTAGAGTCTCAAAGATCAATTTACTCTTTAAAATACATTGAAGTGTGCAAGTAAGCCGTTTAGAGAAAGACTCTCCAGAGAGGATGGTGGTATTTCCAGTGAGTCTGTCAGGAAAAGTACCCCAGACGAAGGAGTCATCGCTACAGTATAACCCATCATATGCCAAGCACAGAGAGTGAACAATGAGGACAGAGAGGGGGCTCATGCCACAAGGTTTAGTCACCTGCACCCCTGCTTCAAAGGCACCATAAAGCAGGAAGCTTGTGACACCAGATCTGAGTCAAAGGTGGAGTAACCCAGCCATACTGCTAAAGAGCACCAACCCGAACTTTGCCCATCATTTGAGGCGATCTGAAAAATGACAGTTTGCTTACCTGTATCATTCCAGGGCCTAATTTTGAAATCCTACACAAATCAAATCCTGAGTGAAACCCAGTTACAGCACACGTGAGCACGGGAAGAGGAAAGGCGGCCTTCTATCAGCTCTCGGAGACCTGTTGACCTTTAACAACCCGCACTTGCCACCGCTTCCACCTGAATCAGCTGCTCCAAGGAACTGAGCAGTTGAATGAGAGACAGCTCTTCTTCAGGACCTTTTCAGACACACTTCTGGGAAAAAAAAAAGTTCTTCATCCTCAGCCTCATGAGCAGAAAGACAGAAAATCTATCCTTAAAGCGAGGCATGGGGACTTCTGATGTGAGTGATGGGTGCTACCTATTGTTTATGCACAGCATTTTATCACCACAGGCCGCTGGGAAGGAGAAAACTCAGTTCAAACTTCCATTGCAGACAACACTTCTCACTGCTGAGTGTGTGTGTGTGTGTGTGTGATGCATGAGTAGTGGTTGGGGAGTCCCAGTGCCTGGGCATGTGAATGTTAAAACCCAACATCAATGCCAGTTCTTCTCTATCTCCCCCTCACCTTTTCTGTCTTTCCCTGAACCTGAGATTGTGCCTGTTCAGCTGGAGTGCCTGTGCTTTCTCACACCCAGCTTTGAACACCCAGGTCTTTGCACAATTGCCAGCAAGGAGTTTACCTACTGAGCCATGTTCCCAGCCTGCTAATAACCTTTTAAAGCCAAGTCAAGACAATAAGGGTGTCTTACAACTGGAATATCAGTTTTATAAGTGACTGAGACACAGTGTGCTCTACTTGTTAAAGTACCTTATCTAAGACACTATAATGAGACCCTGCAAGCTTCCTTTGGCTGAACACTTGCTGGACAAACTGTTATCCCCCATCTCCACTCTTGAATGCACTGCATTGATGATAAGATCCATCTTCTGCTTCCAGACTGCAGATGCAACATGACCAGCTGGTTCCAGCTTCTGCCACCATACCTTCTCTCTTAAACTAGCATCAAAGGATAAGTCCTTACTTACTTACTTACACTGCCTCTTGTCTGGTATTTGGTCATCACAATGGGAAAAAAGTCTAAATGTGTCCCTATGGCTCATACCTTCTTTAGTAACCTGAAGGAGGAATGTCTCCAGCCTCAGCTCTCTCTAAAATGACAGACTTCTCTCAGGGAGGCATCCCACACTCACAGACCACACAAACAAAGCCCACAGCCTTAGCTACAAAGTGACCTAAAGCTGTAACCCACCAATTGTGTCACTTTCATTGCCATGACAAAATACAGGACATAACTAAGAGAAACAACTGACTGAGGTTCATAGCCCAGGGGGTAATGGTCCATAGGCCTACATGAGGCAGGACACCATAATGGTGTGAGTGTGTGGCAGAGAATACTTACCAAGTGGTGGTAAGTAAGGGGTGGGGGGACCTTCACAAGTGGGCTTTCATTTATCTCCTTTTTATTCCATTTGGCTCCATGCCTCTGAGATGGCATCTCCCACATCCTCCTTGATCCTCCCTGAAATCTCCCTCACACATATGCCCAGAAATGTGTGTGCTTAACTAATCTCTAAGACACTTCTTAGTCCAATCAAGGTGGCAATCCAGATCAGCTGTCACATCCCTCGACACAGGCATGCTCTGGAGTGAAGCCAGACTGAGACCTCTCCTGTTGGTTCAGTGTGTTCCAAGTGAATGTTCTACCATTCCTTGAGCATGCCCCAAGAGGACCTGTGGTCCACTAAGTAATGAACGGAGCCTTGGCTGCAGCCAGTGTTCCAGAGGCTGTACTGATGGTTACTCTCCCCTGTCAACTTGACTGGAAACATCTCTGAGTGTATCTGTGAAGGTCTTCTCAGAAAGGTTCACCTTGGAGCTCATGTGGGGGTGTCCTGGAGGGAAGGGAGGAAAGTAGGAAGCCAGCTGAGCACCAGCCTTCACATCTCCCCTCAACCCCTACTCCTTTCTTCTTGCCCCTTGCGCCCCATTTCCTCTTTCCACACACAATGTGACTCAGCCTCGGGATCCTGCTTCATGGATTCTTCCCATGATGCCTTGAATCCCTTCTGAAACCATGAGCCAAGATAACAACCTACCTTCCTTAAGCTGCTTCTCCTCTGGCATGATGTCACAAGAATGAGAAAAGTGACTATATACCTACTAAAACCATAATTCACCCAGTAACTTTCATATCCAAACTCATCCATTATCTGCCCAGAGGCCTGTTCAGTTCACCCAGCCAAAGCAACACACAACTCCTTGGCACAGGATCCTACCAAACCATCTACTTAACGCTTACCTGTACTGCATGATCCCCTCATGGCCCTGTGTTTACTCAGTCACTGACATGTTAGGTGTACAAGTCAGGGTCTCTGCTGGTCCCTGCTCTGTCCCTGTCTCTAGGGAGGAATTCCACAAGTTCTAGATGCTGATAGAATACTCGTTAACTCTCAAGTATTTGGTGTTTCTTTTTGTCTAAGATGTAGATATGTTTTTGAAATTTTTAAAATTTAAACAACACAGCCAGGCATGGTGGCACACGCCTTTAATCCCAGCACTTGGGAGGCAGAGGCAGGTGGATTTATGAGTTTGAGGCCAGCCTGGTCTGCAAAGTGAGTTCCAGGACAGCCAGGGCTATACAGAGAGACCCTGTCTCGAAAACAAAGAAAAAAAGGAAAAATTTAAACAACACTACAATGGAAATGGACACTGATATTCAATAATGTTAAGACTAGAGACCCCTGTGACTGCAGGGTAGTGAATAATTCCATCATGAGTGCTTGAATGAAATCATTGTTTGTTAGAAGTTAGGCAGTTAGAAAATTACTCTGACTCAGACCCACAGGGATCAGACTGGACAGGTTCCTCCAAAGCAGGGACCGAGTGTAACATGCAGCAGAGAAGTAACCAGTCTCGGGGCCAGCCACACAATATGTGGTACTCAGCTGAGACTAAGGGTGCCCTGTCCCAAAGGGTTATGATGTTCAATAACAATGGAGAACTGAACAACGGACAACAGAGAAGTAAAGTGCCGATTCGTTCATCCGACTGTGGGTTGCAAAGGGCGCACACTCATGAAACCACCCTTGCTCTGTCTTCATCCACAGTGCTGGCAAAAGGGGCCAAGGAGGGAGACTTGGACGCCAGCTTAGGAGAGAGCACTTGGGGGTGTGAGAGCAGGGGTAACTACTGGGAGGCCATGGTTTTCCTAGGTCATGGGTGGCTTGGTGTGTATAAATGTGTATGTATGTTTGTATTATGTATGTATGTATGTATGTATGTATGTATGTATTATGTATGTATGTGTATGTGAGTGTGTGAGAGAGAGAGAGAGACTGTGTGTGTGTGTTTTCTCAGGCTAGGAGGTAACTCCATTGCATCACACAGAATCGTGACGATTACTGAGGAGTAAAAACCATGACACAAAATCTTGATGTGAATAGTTCAGAGATGAGAGAGTAGCTTCACTAATGAGGGCAGATTGGGGGTGGGGGAGGATGCTAAGAGGCCAGGAAGACCAGAACAACCTCTGATAGCAAAGAGATACACCACAGAGAAAAGGAAGGTTACCCCAAAGTGAAAAGAAATAGTCTTAGTCGGTGTTCTAATCTGCCCTAAAGTCAGACTTTTACTCAAAACACAATTTTAATACCTGTCTCTGACCAGGGTGGCTTTAAGTTTGTAGAATATCTATAGGGGACAAGGGGCTCATAGGACCTCTCAGGAGACTGAGCTGCTTCTTTAGTGGGGGGGGTCTGCAGTATGAAAGTCAGAGAAACTTGTGGAGGCTGACCAGACAGCGCTTTAGTTGCTGATACAGCGAGAGTACAGCGAGAGTGCCTGGGCATGAGAAGAGCTGTGAGATTTTCTCAATCACCTCCATACCTGTTGGAGTCTAAATCGGTCTTCTTCTTTTTCTACACTGGTTTCCTCCACCTCTACTTTGAAAATAAACATTCCCTCTGTGTAGCTCCCACTGTGTGCAGCTCCCACTGTGTGCAGCTGTTCGCCTCATTATGTCACTCATCACATGACAGTGTTACAGTCATGTGATTGCACATCCGTCTCCCTCACTTCCTGGAAGAGCTAATCTCAGCCATTTTTCATCTCCCTCTCTTGTCATGGAACCTGCTCCTTCTGTGAATCGTTGAGTCTTTGATAGATTGGATTCTACTTTCAACCCACTCTGCATAAAAGCAACAGTCCAGCCGGGAGGCAGAGACAAGCAGATCTCTGTGAGTTCAAGGCCAGTCTGGTCAACATAGTGAGTTCCAGGACATCCAAGACCTAGGGAGAGAGACCCTGCCTCAAAAGGAGGATGGGATGACCAATTTACATCCAAGTCACACCAAATCCCTAACCCTGCACTAACCTTGGGCCTTAAACCTGCCACGCTACGGAGGCAGTTCTCATATGTGTGGCCTCAGTTTCACAAGACACGAGGACATGGAGTGTGCCCATCACGTAGTTCAGACTGCTATAGCTTGTCCTGGGAAGCTTGTCCATTTCCCTGACTAGTTCTCCAGCCTAACTACCTATTCTCAATATGGATCACACCTTCAATTAACATACAAGGCCTTCAAAGGTCTCTTACCAAAGCTAGAGCTGTCACGTCTCCCCTCAAAGCAGTGTAAGGAAAGAACAAGTCAAATGATTTTCTCTACCTCCTAATAAGAGACCAGTGGCAAATGATAACAGGGAAAGAAGCCTCGGTTAGACTTGGCATCTTGCCTAGCCCACACTAACTGTGAGCTAAGAAACAGCCAGGATGCTGCACAGAGTGCAGACCACAAATACAGTATTTGTGCACACACACACACACACACACACACACACAAATACAGGTGACTGCTCTGGAAATCAACACTACAGCCAGTTTCTGTCACTGAACCAAAGCTGGAACTAGAAAAGCCAACAATGAACAGAGGCTCCAGGTACTCCATGAGGAGAGCAAGCAACGGTGAAGTGTTGTTAAAAGTCATACCTAGAAACTTCTTTTTTATTTTACTTCATTTTTATTGTATGTGCATTGGTGTTTTGTCTGTGTGAGGGTATCAGATCTCAGCCTTATAGATGCCTGTGAGCTACCACGTGGGTGCTGGGATTTGAACCCAAGTCCTCTGGAGGAACACTCAGTGCTCTTAACTGCTGAGCATCTGTCCAGCCCCAAACTGAGGGAATGGATAAGCAATGACTAGCCCAACCTGAGACCCATGCCATGAGAGAGAGCCCACCCCTGACATACTTAATGATATTCTGCTGTACTTGCAGACGGGTTCCTAGCATAACTGTCCTCTGAGAGACTTCACCCAGCAACTGATAGAAACAGATGCAGAGACCCACAGCCCAACATTAGGCAGAGCCTAGGGAATCCTGTGAACTGTGGGGAAGAAGGATTAAAAGGGTCAGAGAGATCAAGAACTCTACAAGACTTACAGAAACAACTAACCTAGGCCCATAAAGGCCAAGACTGAACAGAGACTGAACGGCCAACTAGATAGCATGCGTGGGACAGACCTAGGCTCTCCACACGTGTCCAACAGCTGAGCAGTTGGTCTTCATGTGGGACTCCTAACAGCCTGAGCAGGGGCTGTCTCTGACCCTGTAGCCTGCCTCTGGATCCCTTTCCCTTACCTAGGCTGTCTTATCCAGCCTCAGCAGGAGAAGATGCACCTAGTCCTACTGAAACTTGATATGCCAAGGCTGGATGATATCCATGGGAGGACTCCCCTTTTCAGAAGAGAAAGGGAGGACTGGAGGGTGGAGAGATGGGAGGGAAGAGGGGAAAACTGGGAGAAGAGGAGGGAGGAGAGACTGTGATCAGGATGTAAAGTGAGTTAATTTATTTCCTAAAAAGTGGCAACTAAAGCCACTAGAGAATTTATAAAGAAAAGGAAGAACAGGTCAGTACCAGCAACCCAACTCTCTCTCTCTCTCTCTCTCTCTCTCTCTCTCTCTCATGCGCGTGCGCACGCACCCCAAAGTTATGATGATAGTACGTGAGAGTCCTTAGTGCCAGAAGACAGTGTCTTCTCTTCCTCACCCCACTCCCACCTCAGGCCTCAAGTCAGACTCTGAGGCTGTGTCAAAACACCTGTGACCCTGCCTTATGCCAAGACAAGAGTCACACACACACACACACACACACACACACACACTCATCATCATCATCATCACCACCACCACCAGCAGCAGCAGCAGCATCCCCGAGACCCACATCTCAATTACCTGGTGTCTGAGTTCCCTTCTCAGTTGACCCTCTCTATGGCTCTCCCCACACACCCTACTAACCTCACTGCTTGCTTTCAACTGGAGGCATCTGGGCCAGGGTTTCTTTTCTGCTTTTCTACAAGGCAGGAGAATATTTTGACCTTTCCTCCCAACCCCCAGTCCTCTCCCAGCCTTCAGTACCCCCATGGATCTCAAGAGCACTGTAGAAGCACAGTATCTGTCCCGAACACACTGCGAGAATGACTGGAATGTTCCCTGGAGGGAGCCACAAGGCAGGTGAAGGGTGTCATTGTAACAAATACCTGAAATCATCCACTTAGGGGAAATGTAAGCTGATTTGAGGCTCACACATTTAGAGGTTCCAAAACATAGCAACTGGCCTCTTTGCCTTTGGGCCCATGGCAAGGAACCACATCCTGCCAGCGAGCCCACGGTGGAACAAAGCCAGTTCCTGATAGCCAGAAACTAACAGAGAAAGAAAAGGGACTGTGGTCTCATAACCCTCTCCTAGGACTTAAAAAAATCTCATGGTAGACCTCCCCTTACGACATTTTCAGCATCTCCTCCAGGCTCCTAAGGGCCTTCTGCAAGCCTGGCCTGCAGCTCAAGCCGCAGCAGGTGGGAAGCAGCCATTGGTTTTCAGTCGGCCGATTCCTGTGCCCAGAAATCTCCTTGCAGTCAGCGTGTGACCAAACCTCATCTCTACTCCCCATTAAATAAATGAGAATTTTGACCATTTAACAAAGGACAAACTATAGGCTGGGGACACTGCTAGGAAGCTGACATGGCTCATTTCAAACCAAGCTTACAAGCCAAAGGTTATCCCAGACGCAAGGAGCCGCGGAGAGTGGCGGTGTTGAAAAGTGTGTTTGATTCAGTGCCGCTTTGGATGTTCAGAACTCTGAGAGCGCTAACTGGGGAACCCAGCATCCATCAGCCAGCCCGGTCTTGAGGCACTAACTGGGGGAGGATTGGCAGCTGATGCTATTACCTTGCTGAGGGGGAAAAAAATCCCTCTGAAAGGCAGTGAAAACTGAGGCAGGCAGAAGGTCTTCACAGAAGTGGGGGCTGCAAACCCATCTGGGACCAGAGAAATGACCAGCTCCAGATGTGCGCAAGGACTACTTTCTCTTGGAAAAGAAACATCCAAGCATATCAATTCTCCTCCGCTATGCACGCAGCTCACCTCTCCCCTAAAAGCAACAAATCCACCAAGCATTTTCTGCTACACTGGAAGGCAGAAGTAGGAGCTGCCAGCCCGATAAATGTTTAGGCTTGAATATGGACTCTACAGAAAATCTTCTTGCTCCTTTCCTCTAGGGGGGACCTTATCTAGACTTTAAAAGAATTCCATTTGATTAAACTATGGTCGGAGCAAGATAGATCTACAGCAGGCAACATAGTTTTCTATCAACACAGAATCAGCAATGAAAGAGTGTCTGGGCACGTTGTAAATCCATTAGAATAAGCTAATGGCTCCGCTAACATGCTCAAAATAATACATGCTTGTCATAAATGTAATTAAATAATTCAGTGGAAAATTAAATGTTGAAACAATTACCCATATGGCTTAGAGCATTATGAAAATATTATGGAAAAGAAAAATGGAAGCTGTATTCCTAGTACATGGGGGTTTTCAGTCCTTGGCTTTTATTCTTGTTCCTGCCTAATGAAAGGAAAGATAAAACAGTATTTATGAAGGGCCTTGTGTGTGACAGCAAATACTTTCACATATATCATTCCATCTGATTATCGTAACAACTTTGTGAGTTCATCCTACCAATAAAGTGATGTTGGCTAAAGCTTGGAGACATTGTTAGTCACTGAACTGTCTTTCCAGTCAAGACCTGTCCAGCTCCACAACACCATGCGTTTTCAGCTCTCCCTCAGTCTCTCACCTGCACCCAGCATCCCCCTCTGCTTCTCTGTAGAAGCTATGACTGCAGTCTTACATCCTTGGAAGCTGCCCCCCCCCCCTGTCTTACAGCAGCCAATGAGTATTGATCCTCCTTCCTGGCCACAAGACTTTGACCTCTATTTAGTATTTGATTCATAAACGTAAAGAATCAGTGATGTAAAAATTAATAGAGAAAACAGGAGGCAGGCAATCCAGTTGGGGGCTCCTGCTCTCTCTCTCTCTCTCTCTCTCTCTCTCTCTCTCTCTCTCTCTCTCTCTCTCTCTCTCGATAGCTTGCTCCTGCTCTCCCCTCCCCGTACCACCCATCCCCCTGCCACCAAAACCTGACTATTAATATAAGTCCCTAGTGGTGAAGAGGTACTGGGAAGGCTGCCAACTGTAAGTGGGAGTGGGTGTGGGAAAATGCAAAAGGAAGAAGGAAAGCTGCTTTAAAAAAAAAAAAAAAGCCACTGGCCATCTGTAGCAAATTATAAATAAATGCCCTGGCTACAAATATAATTTCTGTAGTCCAGGGCCCCTTAGGGAAGAACACCTCAGACACACGATAGAAACTGTAGAGTAGGACCCTAGAATGCCCAGGCAGGGCACCCAAAGATTCTGGAGGCTGATGCTTCAGATACTGGCGACCTGGTGCCAACAGAGATAACGTCACTTCAGGCCCAGACTTCCAACTCTTCTGCCCAGTTTCAGCCCAGAAAACAAGTGTCAAGTTTCTGGGAATGTCAAAGTTTTCCTTAACCCAAAGGCACAGTCATCAAGGAGTACAGACTTAGAAGTGAAGGTACTTTCTGCACTAAGAGAGACCTGCTTGTGCAGGACAGTACTGCTGGCATCTCCAGATATGGCTTTCTGCACAGCAGAAACCAAGACCTCCACGGCGTGGCTCAGAAGCACCTTTCTCACAAACTCTTTCCTCTGGCACCCTGATTCTACCTGAAATTCTCCCATCCCTCCTCCCTGTAGAGTAAGATCCTCAGAGAGTACTGGCTACTTTTATATCAACTTGACTCAAGCTAAAGATATCAGAAGGAGGGACCTCAACTAAGAAAAATGCCTCCTCTGTAGGCAAACCTGTAGGACATTTTCTTAATTAGTGATTGATTTGGGAGGGCCCAGCCCATTATGGGTGTGGCCAACCCTAGGCAGGTGGTCTGGGATTTTATAAGAAAGCAGACTGAGAAAGTCATGGGGAGCAAGCCAGTACGCAGCACTACTCCACGGCTTCTGTATCAGCTCTTGCTTCCAGGTTCCTGCCCTGTCTGACTTCCTGCCCGAACTTCTTTAATGATGAACTGTAATGTGGAAGTGTAAGCCAAATAAACCCTTCCCTCCCCAAGTTGCTTTAGTCATGGTGTTTCATCGCAGCAATAATAATCCTAAAACAGGAACCATCTTAGGGAATTAACAGACATCAGGTGAGGCCCAGCACAAGAGCAGAGGCTATTCAGTCCAGTTCTCATCACCAAACGCTGCCGTGTGGACCCTGTCCCAGTGCAGCTGGGAGCGTAGGTAATGAAATGAAGGACGCATCTCTCCTTCCTCCTCTCAGGTGTGTAGCTGCGTCTGGCAGAGGGCTGTAGAGAGAGTTCCACCCGCTGCAGATTTAAAAGGGAGGGACTTCAGCCAGAACACATCCTTTCCCTCAGAGCCTTCCTCAGACACGAGGACTTCCCTGCCAGGTGCCCCGGTACCCCGGCTGCTAAGACTGCAGAGCTGTCGGGAAATTAAATATGACGTCTCCGATGAAGTTTGCAGAGCCTGTTTCTATATCCAGCACAACACGGGATTTGTTTTGACATTTCAACAACTTCCCGGTAATACTCTTATTGAGTAAAGTGAGACTGGTGTATTTTCTACTTCTGCCTGCTTCCCACTAGTTTTTGACACACACAGGAAGACACTCCCACACTTTTGCTTGCCTCAGAGATTTAAGACACCATAGTACACAGACGCAGTCCAACTTGCCGCAGCCTCTTACATCCAAGTCTTGCCCGGCGTCTCCATCCCACTTTGTCTCTTGCGTTACTGAGATAAAAACACCATGGCCAAGGCAATGTGTAGAAGGAAGGGTTTACTGGGTTTACAGTCCAGAAGGACAGAAGTCCGTCACCATGACAGCTGGATTTGGAAGCTGAGGACTTACATCTTGAAACACAAGCAGGAAGCAGAGAGCAAACAGAAATGGTGCAGGGTTTTTAAAAGCTCAAAGTCCACCCCCCAGTGACACACCTCCTCCAGCAAGGCCACACCTCCTAAACCTGCCCAAACAGTGCCACCAGCTGAGGACCAAGTATTCAAATGCCTGTGACAATACAGGACTTCTTATTCAATCCACCACAAAATTCATTTTAAGCCGGGCATGGTGGCGCACGCCTTTAATCCCAGCACTTGGGAGGCAAGGGCAGGTGGATTTCTAAGTTCGAGGCCAGCCTGGTCTACAAAGTGAGTTTCAGGATAGCCAGGGATACACAGAGAAACCTTGTCTTGAAAAAAAAATCATTTTAAAATCATGCATTATAAAAGTTATGAAATAAATGATGACGGGGGTGTAGTGTGATAGAAAATACTCCTCCATGTGTGAAGCAGGACATTGTAACGTGTGGGGCAAAGCATGTTGGGAAGGAAGTCAGGTCATCTTGTAACCAGTCCCTCTGGCTTGAGTGGATAGGATGTCATGCAAGACACTCATCCCTTGAGGGGCAGTGGCCTATGTCTGTCCAGGGAGGGGAGCTCTTTAAGGACTATTTCAGAAGCCCACTTCTAAATCTGGAAGACAAGTTAAAGGGAACCTTTCCATCTTTCTGCTTCCTTCTTTCAGAAATCTTTCTCATCCAAAGTGTGTTTCTAGAAGGAGCAGCAGAGACAAAGGTCTGGGTGCATCTTACAATGAAATGGAGAAGAATAGCTAAGCAGATGTGAGGTGAAACACTGGACCACAGATTGGAAAGGTACCATCCTTGAAACCTATGCTTATCTCCTCCCGGCCTCTCTGTAGTTGTGACTCTTGGTACAAGTTGAGTATAGATGTGCCGTGATTGGGAAGGAGATAACTTATTAACGACAGGACTTGGGACGGTTGACCCATTCTAGGCATTGGTCATAGGAGTCACTGAACACCCAGGGTGGGGCCTGGCCAGCAGAGTGGAGTCCAGCCCACAGCACAGTTGCAGGTCAGGACATCATGGTGCTGACCCCTCATGTGCCCCTCCCACATGGGAGCTGGGTCCTCTCCCATCAATCAATAAGAAAATGTCTGTTTACAGCCCCATCTTCTGAGACTAATCTCTCAATTCTCTTCTCAGATGACTCTAGCTGGGTCAAGTTGACATAGAATTGCCAGCCCAGCTTCCTATAGGAATGATGAACTCACATGTGAACTCAGACCGTGGCAACCTGCACAGGTATAAGCCAGATGGGGTCCCAGTGCTAAGAGGGGGACCAAAAAACTATCTGCAACTGACACTCACTTGCAAAGGAAAAAATAATTTTCTCCATCGAGTCTCTCTGGGCATATTAATCGCACATTAGGGTAGGCTGCGTGCCCAGCAGTAGATGGCCAACATAAAATGAACTCAATGGTATTTTTGGAGACTTTTTCATCTTATGTTCTTTTGTTTGGACATTTTTTGTCTTATTAGTCTTTGCTAATATAATATTGTTTCTGATTGTGTCTGTGTGTGTGTGTGTATGTGTGTGTAAGATAGACAGAGAGAGAAAGAGAATGAGGAGAGAGAGAGAGAAACTTCTTAAGGATTTGCTTGCTTGCTTGCTTGCTTGTTTTTAAAAAGATAGAGAGAGAGATAAGGTGGAAGTTGGAGGAGGAGAAATCAGAATACAGTGTATGAAACAAAAAGTACATTTGGCCTCCATCTCTCTGTCATCTACATGTTACTTTATTTCAACGCCATGGCATCCCAAAAAATCAAGAACTTGACTGTCATCTTCAGTGTTACAGCGTTTTCTTCACTCCAACTCCCAGCTCTGCCCCTTTGGAGCAGTTGTCCATCACTCCACAGCAGTCCATCCCTGGCTCCGCCCCTTTAGAGCAGCTGTCCATCACTCCACAGCAGTCCATCCCTGGCTCCGCCCCTTTAGAGCAGCTGTCCATCATTCCACAGCCTTCCATCCCTGGCTCCGCCCCTTTGGAGCAGCTGTCCATCATTCCACAGCCTTCCATCCCAAGCTCCACTACTTTGTAGCAGCTGTCCATCACTCCACAGTCTTCCATCCCAGGCTCCACCCCTGCAGAGCAGCTGTCCATCACTCCACAGACTTCCATCCCTGGCTCCGCCCCTTTGGAGCAGCTGTCCATCACTCCACAGCCTTCTTTGCCTTTGTTTCCTTTTGTTTTATTGCATTTATTTTCATCCACAGAATTTTGGTTGTGAAGGTACATCAAGTCTGTGCCCTTTCAGAGTTTCCTTTCAGCCTAACTTCACAGTGACATGACTCACTTGCCCATACTACTGCACTTGGAAAAGAAGAAGAAAACTACAAAACTCACCATGACTTTGTGTTTCTTTTGGTTTGGGTTTTTGCTTTTTATAGCACATTCATTTTTTTTTCTCATGAAATGAAGCCAGTTCACAAGTGATCTGTTTGTAATTCGACAGATGCAATGAAGGAAATAACCAGAACAGAGTTCATTCTCAATATGACACAGCCGGCACAGACTAAGTTATATACAGTAATAGGTGTGTTCTGTGGTGTGCGACTTCTATCTCAATACAGCCATTTTTAAATAACAGGATGAGACTGGAGAGGAGAAACTTACAGTAGACGGGAAGAGCGGTCCTGCATATTGTATGAGAATCTGACAGGTCAGTGAATAGCTACAGTGTGTTTGATCTGTTGCTATGCGTACTCTTCCAGCTCCCTAACAACTCACATCAACAATGTATTCTATGCTTTGTTTGCACCTTCATTTCTAGTGTTTCGTTTAAATGTTTTAAGTATTACCACACTAAAGGCTATGGAGATGGTTCAGTCAATAAAGTTTTCCAGGGCAATAAAGTCTTGCAGTCATGAGAGTGCATTCAGACCCATAGCCTACACATAAAGACTAGGCACAGCAGTGCACATCTATAACTCAAAGGCTATGGGGTTGAAGACAGGACGATCCCCAGAGCTATCAGCCAGCCAGTCCACTGAAACTGGATAAGCTCCTTGTTTCAAAACTAAAGAAATATGGGATCTCTCTCTCTCTCTCTCTCTCTCTCTCTCTCTCTCTCTCTCTGTATGCGTGTGTGTGTGTGAGCACACGTGTGTGTGTGTGTGTGTGTGTGTGTGTGTGTGTGTGTGTGTGCATAAGGTGCT
>NC_034597.1:52735876-52794014 GCF_900095145.1 Mus pahari | reverse complement strand
ACACACACACACACACACACACACACACACACACGTGGAAAGTAACTGAGAAAGACACCCTACATCTACCTCTGGTCTCTACCTGCCTGTGTACCATGTACATGCACACAAAGTCCAAACACACACAAAAACACACAATGCGACACATAATCCACAAAAGAGTTACCATATTAAAACTCCAGAACACTATCAATATTGCATAAATAAGTTATATTTGTAATCCCAGAACACAAAGGAATAAACTTACCTGAATTTTTCTCCAGTTTCTGCTGAAAAACATACACTAGATCAGTCTACATAGTTAGGCGAAGTCTAAGAAAATTCTATATCCTGGCCAATTAATTAAGGGGTTATAAGCAATGACACCAAGTACATTCAAGCATCTTTACGGTCTTGGGTAGAGAGCTGACCAGTGACTCAATGGACTGGTCTCCTCCTCACCTCCAGTGGTCTAAGTCCCAGACTTGGTCAAAGCAGACAATCCACTGCTGGGGTGTCAGTTCATTTTTGACTCACCAACTCTACACTACATGAAGTGGAGATCCTGAAAATGAACCAGCTCATTAGATAACTTGATTGCTATCTGAATTTTGGCCAATGTACACAGCCTGCAGGTGGAAGAAAGAAATATAATATCCAATTTCGTAAGCAACATTCAACTGCAGGTGCGGAGTGCGACTGAGCCCGCCTTTTCACTAGAGAGGAAACCACACTGAAAGCATCCCTGACTTAAGACAGAGCGGAGGCTCGGCCTCTTTTCTTGTCTCTTGGTTCTGCTTTCACTGCGCTGAATCCAACACTTAGACTCTCTTGCGCCCAAGAATGAAGCTGGCCACTGGAAACTTTATACTCACACTGTCTTTATAGCAAAGGAACCCAACAGAAAGACCATGCCTTATCCCAAACAGTTCCACCCCAGGGCAGGCTTGGACAAACTGGCCGAGTCACACGTCCTCTCCCCAGGTGTCACTCCAGTCAGGCACATGGGGCTCCTTGGTGGTCCACGCTTGGGCCACATGCAGCATTGGCATTCTAGAGCCTCATGAAAGACTAGGGAGACGAGGCATCCACAGAGATAGCAGGCAGGCAAAAGCTTGCCCCCCCACACACACACACACATACAATAACTACCTTTCATGGCATAGTAATTTGGCAGTGATGGCTGTAGCCTTGGGCTTTGGAAATTTACCAGAGCTCAGTCTCCACTCCATGGATAATGCTGCTAGCCTGGGATGGGAATAAGTAATTCCAAATCCGAGCCAGAAGAGGCAGTCAGGGAAAGGCTGCCTGCCTGCAGATCACTTTGACTCTGAACTTGGGGGAGGCATGTCTAAGATGCATCTGACACGGGCATCTTGACTCTTGGGTTAGCTTGTTGTGTCAGCCTATGCGTGTGCTGGCATTTATCATGAGTGTGTAAGTACCATTCCATAACAGCCCCTGGTGGGGTTCACAGGGCTGAGAAATTTAACAAAGAAGATGAATATCTTGGAAATTCTCGTAGTTTCTTTGGTGGACATGTGAAAACATTAAATAGGGACCTCCCAAGATGTTTCCTTTCAGCCTCGTATCATAGGAAGAACCAAGATTTCTGCAGGCTGCAAAGGATGGGGCTGATTTTATGCAGCAAGCTCCAGGTATCAAACTGTTTGATGGTGCTGTGGCTGGCTCTTCTCTTCTTCCTCTTCCTCCTCTTCTTCCTTCTCCTCCTCCACCTTTCCCTCCTTCTCTCTCCCTTTTCTCTTCCCTCTCCCTTCTTTCCTCTTCTTCCACCCCATCCTTCCTCTCATCCTCCTACAATCCTCCTCCTCCTCCTCCTCCTCCTCCTTCTCCCCCCCTTCTAGATAAAAATTCACTGTGTTTCCAAGGCTTGCCTTGAACTCCCGGGCTCAAGTCATCTTTCTGTTTCACCCTCTCAAGCTTCCCTGGGACTACTGATTCACACCACCACACGTAGCATTATTTTTTTGTTAATGCTACAGTATAATATCGTATGCCCTTGTAGTGGTTTGACTATGTATGATTCCCATAGACTCATGCGTTTGAATGCCTGGCCCATAGGGAGTATAGCCTTGTTGAGTAGATATGGCCTTGTTAGAGAAAGTAAAAATGTGTCATGTGGAGAGGGGGAGCTTTAAGGTCTCCTATACTCAAGCTATGCCCAGTGTCACTCATAGTCTTTCCTTCTGCTGCCTGCTGATCAGGATGTAGAACTCTCAGCTCCTTCTCCATCAACGTATCTGCCTAGATGTTGCCATGCTTCCTGCCGTGATGATAATGAACCAGACCTCTGAAACTGTAAGGCATCCCCAATTAAATGTTTTCCTTTATAAGAGTTGCCTTGGTCATGGTGTGCCCTCATAGCAATAAAACCCTAGCTAACACTCCTCAAAGAAAAACAGTATGTCTCTTCAAAAATCTAATTCAAAAGTTGTCTGCAAAATGCACCTCGGTTTATGATGCCTTACCATAGCGCTTTTGAGAATAGAGCATGTTTTCAAAGTCGGATATCTCCTAGTTTCATTCTGTGGCTGTGGTAAAACACTGGCCAGAAGCAATCTGGGGAAGAAAAGGTTTATTTGGCTTACACTTCTAGGTTGCAGTCCATCACTGAGTTAAGTCAGGGCAGGAATTCAGGAAGGAATCATGAAGGATAGCTGCTTGCTGACTCAATCACGAGCTTCTGCTTCCCTAACCTCCTTATACAGCCCAAGACCTAGCGCCCAGGGATGCTATCACTATGGTAGCGAGAGAACACGCAGTCTTTCCTTTGTGCCTCAGAATTATGATTTTAACGATCACACGGGGAAAGTGTACTTGCATTAAGAAGCCACCAGCCACACCCACCTCCTCTACAAAGTTGTAAGGTTCTGACAAGAGTGATGAGTTCCAGTTTGAGCCTATCCACAGGAGACAGATACCTTACCAACCATTTGAAGAAAGGTCATTAAGGCACAAAACTGAGTTTATGAAACTCAGGGTAAAGAGGCACCTCCCAGGCATCAAGGAGAAAGGTCTTTACTGAGCAAACGAGCACTCAGAGAGTCTTTTGAAGGCTGAAATTCAGACTGCTAAAGAAATAACATTGATATTTGATCCTAGTATCTCCCAGCTTGAAGGAAGGTCTCCCTGCGCTGAAAGCCTTGAAGAGTGGGTCCTGTGCTGGTATCTCTGTGCCGATCTGGAGACTACAATTGCTGCAAACACACATCCTGGATTCAGTTGGGGCAGCAGTCCAGGAACTGCTTCCCACACAATAAAGAAAGCTACTGGGCTAATGCCCACAGGGGTAGGGAACAGTTTTCCAGGGTCCCTCCAGAGCCCCCTACAGACAGTGCTTGACATAGGCACTGCAGACAAAGCAGCAACATAGTATTCAGGGGGCCAATCCCAGCAACACAGTATTCAGGGGGCCGATCCCAGCAACACAGTATTCAGGGGGCCCGATCCCAGCATCCGAAACAGGAAAGGAGCCACTCAAAACTGGTCTTCTTTGTTACTGCAGCAAAGCTTTGCCTAATCTCAAAACCAACAGGTGACCATAGACGTCAGGAGATGGTCACTTCTTAGCGACTTGGACTGCCTGGGAAGTGGTGCTGATCCATGACCCCGGTGAGAGTTTAAGGGAACAGAGGTTTGTCTTTTGTACACTGCTGCTTCCTGATTCTCTCTGAAAATCCTTGTTCTCACCCCAGCACAGAGTTTCATCACTTGTCGGAAACTTAAAAAGCTACACTTGCTTCTCAAGGAGGGCTTTGAATTAGAAAAGGAAGTTGTAGGGGAAAAAAAGAAACATATAAATATATGATTATATATATATAATCATTATGTAAACTTATATCATGCCAGATATAAATATATAAACATTTCTTCTCTCCACTTCCTACACCAGAAAATATGTGGTATATCTGTATGCAGATGTGTGTGTTGTACAACTGTATGCCTTACATATCAACTGTTCCAGAGACTGTCACCACAGAAAATCTTTTCATTTTCCCCTCAAACAGCTAAGGCAGCACACTGCATCAGAAGGTCATGGTACAAAGAGAAGAGAGAGGACGTATGTAGAAGTGAAGATGGACTGCCATCCCTAGAGTAGCCACTGGACTCCATGTAGCTGGTGTTGATGGGCGTGTAGACTTAAGGGTTGGTAGAAGTAATGGGGCCTCTTAGAGGGTCTAGCTTGGATCCCAGTTATGGGTTGACTGTGGTGTCTGAAGATGGCACCTCTGCTAATGAGAATGTTTCAGGAGCTGGTCCATCCCTGTGTCTGAGAAGCGACATGTGCATTGGGATACCCAAACACACAGAAGTGAGGTGGGCACAGGGAGTTCCCTCCACACAGTCTCTGGGAGGCACCCAAGAACAGAGCCATGGAGGGCTGGGAGATGAGCTGTATGGTTACTCTCGTGGCACTAGAGTTCTGTGGAATTCTGCAGCAAAGTTAGTTCTGGGCATGAAAGTAAATTCAGGCAACAGCACTCATGGCCTGTGGTAGGAAATACATACCTGCAGGATCAAAGCCTAAGGCAGTGGTTCTCAACCCAGGGGTCTAACAACCCTTTTACAGAGGTCCCATATCAGATATCCTACATGTCATATATACATTATGATTTATGTAACAGTAGCAAAACCACGGTTATGAAGTAGCAACATTAGTAATTTTATGGTTGAAGGTCACCATAACTTGAGGAAGTGCATTAAAAAGGTTCACAGCATTAGGAAGGCTGAGAAGCAGTAGGTGACCACAGCTGGACCTCTGTCCTCTGAAGGCCAGGCCAACACCCTTCTAGATACTTCTAGATGTTTCTACGTATATTGAATTACGCAGCAAGTATAGTTTTAAAGAAATCAAACAATTGCTTATATTTTAAAAAGGCATTTTGCCATTCACAAAGGCTTGAGACATCCAGATGTCAAAATTTAGTACATATTACACTATAACTCACTGGGAGGAAAATGTCTGGGAACAGCATCTTCAAATAAAAAAAGCCTTGGACCAATTACTGACTCATCTTTAGTGCCCTTTCATGCCAAAGCTAACATACTTTTAACAATATATAGCAGAGCTCAACACCAAATATTAACTTCTCATTGACTCAAAGTTTATATGCTTATCATTAAGCACATCCAAGTGATCAAAGAATAGATACCCACACATCTATATACTCATTAAACACATCTGCACATAGGAGGTGATCACTGGAAACAGTAAAGAATATGTAATATAAATGATAGCATGAAAAGAACGTTCAAGCAAAGGGGGACTCCAAAGGGGAAATAAGAGTCAACAGATATCAGAGTTCAGAGTACAGTCTCACGCTGCTATTCCCGGGCATATTAGCTTTGTGTGAATGAGAAGTTAATATTTGGTGTTGAGCTCTACTATATACAGTTAAAATGTTAGCTTTGGCATAAAAGGGCACTGGGGATGAGGAAATAATTGGTTCAAGGCTTTCTGTGTGGAGAGGCATTTTCCTGCCAGAAAGTTATAATATAAATAAAATGTAAGTGTAAATAATAATATATAAATAATAAAGTACAAATATAAATATTTAAAATGTATAGTACTAAATGTTGACACATGGATGCCTTAAACCTATGTGAATGGCCAAATGCTTTTATTTTCCATGAGACTGTTCATTTTCTTTAAAAATATAATTTCAGTGTAATTCAATAAGGGATGATGTCGCTTGAATACAGGACATCTGGAAGTAGCTAGACTAGCATTAGCCTGGCCTTCGGAGGACAGAGGTCCAGTTGTGGCCATCATATGTTAGGGCGGTAAGAGAAGGTGGTGAGGTGTGGGAACAGCAGCTGCACAGCCCACCACATTTATGCTATTCCGAAATTGTTTGAGTGCGCAAATTGGAATTTATCTATGAGGATAGTGGTCTTGTACGTTTTAAGGAGATATAGGAGGGATCTGCCCTGGGTACTGACATTGACCATACCATGTGTTGTCTTGCAACAGTGTTCTGTTGCAAGAACTGAGGCGAGTGGGTAGGCTGTTCTTCTATGCTTGCTTTGAACTAACATGCATGCCAGTTCTTGGGGTGCTTTCTGAACATTAAACAGTTCTAAAGAACATTCTGAAGGGAAGCTTCACACTATGCAGAGCCTCGGAGAGCAAGATTTTAGGTACCTGAAGGGCAGAGGCCATCTACAGAAACCATGAAAGACTGGGCAAAAGTTGTTGCCAATCCAGACAAGCATGCCTAAAGCCAATGAGCTCCCTAGGCTCCTCCCCCTCATGCCTTTCCATCCTAGGCTCCTCCCCCTCATGCCTTTCCATCCACCGGGCTGAGAGACATCATGCCCTGGGAGGGACCACAGGTTGGTGTTCCTTATAGAATAGCAGATACACTGAAAGAGGATGGCAGAGAATCCTTAACAAAAGGGCTTGAGGAACATAATCCTCACATCAGTGGGGGAGCATTTAAGCGTGGTGTGTGGTCTGTGCCATGTTTTCCTAATTTATCCTCACTGTTCAGATGTAGCAGTAGAATTAACTCAATGTGTGTCCTGGAATCTCCAGCCCCCTTCTCCAACCTTCCCTTGTCAACACCTCAAACACTCACATTCTAATCAATGTCATATTCCAGAGGGGGGAGAAAATGGCAGAGAAAAAAGAAATAAGACAAACCTAGACCCAAACACCTAACCACAGCTAAACTTCCAACTGGGGTGCTTGTAAACTTACCACCTCCCTTTGAGGTGACCTCAGCCCAGACAGGAACTTGGCTTGCATGGCTGGAAGACATCCTTCACTTTAGTGTCTCTTACCTCCCACTCATTCTTCAGTCCATTCCACTCTGACCTTGGTACTTCATCACCCTTGAATTTCCTGGGGGTGGTGGAGGGTGGGGGAGAGGGGGCTAGCTTTTTGCTGAGGTCACCAAATGACTGATAACCAATGGCTGTGAGAAAACCATGAAGCCAACTCAAAGGGCCAAGGCAGGAGGGTTTCCAACCTATGACCACATATTCACAGTTTGTCTTATTGCTGTGGAAAAAAAAAATCACTGACAAAAGCGATTTAAGGTGGGAGAGATTTATTTGGGCTCATGATTTAAGAGTAGGGTCCACCAACAACAATATGAACTAACCAGTACCCCCTGAGTTTGTGTCTCTAGCTGCATATGTAGCAGAAGATGGCCTAATGGGCCATCATTGGGAAGAGAGGCCCCTTGGTCTTGCAAACTTTATATGACGCAGCACAAGGCAAGGCCTGGGCCAAGTAGTGGGAGTGGGTGGATAGGGGAGCAGAGGTGGGGGGAGGGGTATAGGAAACTTTCAGGATAGCATTTGAAATGTAAATAAAGAAAATAATAAAAAAAAATACTTCCCTCTTGGCAATGCTACCTAGAATAAAAAGGGATTTAATAAAACAACCTTTTATATGTTTAAAAAAAAAAAAAGAGTAGGGTCCACCATAGCAAAGAAGTCATGTGAATAAGTAATGCTCCATTGCCGTGATAAAACACGATGACCAAGGAAACTTATAGAAGGGAGAGATTCTTTGGGCTTACGGATCCAGAGGGATAAGAGTCACTGTGGTGGAAACGCACGGCAGCAGGTAGTAGGCTTGGCGGCAGGAGCAGGAAGCTGAGAACTCACATCTTCAAATGTAAGCACGGAGCAGAAAAAGCAAACTGGGAGCACAGACCACCCCAGTGGCATACTTCCTGCACCAAGGCTGTACCTCCTAACTCTCTCTATGCAGCACCACCAGATGGGGACTATGTGTTCGAACACCTGAGTCTGTGGGGGACATTCTCACTGAGGCCACTACAGTATGGCAGTGGAGACACCAGGCCGCTGCTCATGCTGCTCTTGAAAGGAGAAACCTGACAAAGACAATGCTGGTCCCTGGCCTGCTTTCTCCTTTATATTCAGTCCAGTGCCACAGCTCATGGGATGGTGTTGCTTGTGTCCCACATAGGCTTTCACCTCGAAGTGCCCTCACAGACACACCAGAGGTGTATCTCCTAGGTGACTCCAAATCCCATCAAACTAACAAGATGAGCCACTGGGACAGTAACCTTGATGTGCTGGGTTTCTCGGCTGCCCTGGACACTATTGGCCACTGCCCCTTTGACCTCTTCTCCATGAACAATCCCTTAGCTTCCCCTCCACATAGCCTTTGTTTCCCCTCTCTATTACTAGCTCTTCCCTCTTAGCCTGGCCACTGAATGCTGATGCTCCCACATAGATCACTTTTCTGCTCTCTGCCTCTTCCTTCAGGTGGCCCTCTTCTCTCTGTCCACGGCTGTGCCTCTGCCTAGGTCTAGGAAACACAATTCATAACACAACTTATGTAAATGGCTCCCCTTCAGGTTGTGTTGAACACTGCTCATGGAGTCGGGGCACTGCGCCCACTCTTGTCACAGTAATTATCATTTATATCTGCTCCCAAATATAGGTGTCAGCCTCAGACAACACTGAAACACAAGCTCTCATATAGCACTGACTCCTTAGGATTTATATGGTGGGACTTTGGAACCCATCAGTGGTATACATAAAGACACAATGTTTTGTTTTGTTTTTTTTAATATTTTAAAGCCTAGAACTTTTAGCTCGCAGCCTATTATCTAGGTTAACCCGAATAATCCTGGCACTATGTCTCATCACATCACTAGCTCTATGTCTCTGCTCCATTCTGCTCCATCATTCACCTCTGTGTCTGCTGGTACTTTGCCTCATTTCTTCTCCCAGAGCGTCTCTCTCTCTCTCTCTCTCTCTCTCTCTCTCTCTCTCTCTCTCCTCTCTCCTCTCTCTCATCTCTTGTCTCATTTCTTCTCCCAGTACCTGCCTCCTCCCCACTCCCACCCTCACCCCCACTCAGACTCAAGTTCTGCCCTCTACTTCCCACCCAGTTATTGGCTGTCATCTTTTCATTTATACCCAACCATATACAATTCTAGGTAGCCTCTGGAATAGTACAGAAGGACAAATATTTACAAAATATGAGACCAGCGATGGGTCATAGAAATAACAATACCAACATCCTCCCAGCATTTGCAGAATTAACAATTGAATAATTGAATAGACAGAGGCATGCCTTCCCACAATGCTTCCCAACAGATTCACTTCAAATTGTTCATCTCAGATGCACTTGCAATAGCCTGCCTTACCTGCACAAATCCAGCCCTTGCTGGGCATCTCCCATCTCCAAAACACAATGCTGGAAACTCCATCCATCTCAAAACAAAGAAACACATCCTTATCACGTCTCCCTAGTGCTAAGCGCATTGAATGTTGGCTGCTCGTTCATAACTGTGCCTCCAGAGCCAGAACACCATGTGAAATATTGACTTGTTGAATGAAATAATAAAGTCCTACTAGTTTTACATTCTGTCTATCTGGGAAATCACTTCCATCATCACCCAGCTCCCTCGCCTGGATTGCATCCTGCAGTTTCCCCTCTGAATCTGGTTAATACCAGATCATCTTTCAGATCTCACCTCAGTACTACTCCCTCAGGGAACCTCCACTATGATCCGAACTGAGCCAGGTCCCCTCTTGATGCTATCAGAGCGCTTCTCATTTAACACGTCTTGCCTCACAGGCTCACCGCACACTTACCTTTGGGCTGACCTCTAGCTAAGACTCTCTCTTCTCTCTCAGTCCATCAGAATTCACCCAGGAAAGTAACACATCCAGGTTTAGTGTGCTTAGTGCTAAGAATCTCAGAGAATAAATCTCAAATAACTCTAAAAGTAGGAGCCAAGGACACACCAACACCACACCTCATGACATCTGCAGAAGTATAACCACACAGAAGTGACAACACTGGAGTATGCCCTATGCCTGGCTTCTCAATGCAGAAACTTTATTCTTAATTCTGTCAGGGCATGTCCAACCTACATGAATGCCTCCAAACACACTTGTAGATGCCAATACTATGTTGCCATGTCAGAAGACTAGCCATCCTTGAAGGGCCATCCCTACATTCCCAACACTCATGAAAAGCATTTACACATTCAATATTTTCTTCTTGCTTGGCCTTCCAAGCCAGCCCTATGTGGTTCTAGTCTGGAAGACTTCACGATATCCTCCAAGGCCTCTTCCCTTTGAATAGACGTTTGTTATCTGCCAGGGTTTCTCCATCCTGTGAGTTCTGTCCACTCTTCTCTCCCCCAAGGAAGGCTTGCTCATCTTTTCCTTTTCTTTCTTCCTGTTGATAGGTTAGTTGTTCTTGAATTTCACTAAGATCTTTGAAAAAGAAATTGCTACCCTAAGACATTAGTCTCTGTATAAAAACAAAACAAAACAAAACAAAAAAAAAAACAAACAAAAAAAAAAAAACACTTTCCCTAAAGCCTTTCACTCTACAACAGACAAGACTCTCTGTCCTGCACTCCCTGAGAGAGCGAGCTGTGTATGGTCCCTGGGATGTTTCTCTCTCCAGAGAGGTATATGCTAATTCAAAGCACCTTAAAGTTATTCCAACATATAGCATTTGCAAAAGCACATTGACACTAAGGAAACACTGGTGACAACTGATGACACTGGCCCATTGTTGAATCCACAGCTGACATTTGCCTGGGAAACTCTTCACTCTCCACTTGACCGGCTTCTAGACGGCATTCTAGACTGCTTCTAGACTGCATTCAGTGTTGGCCTGAACATCAAAAACTTCTTCTGGAAGCCTTTCTCTTCTTGTAGCTCCCACTCCCATAGCAGCCTGTGGTTAACACTCACACTCCTGTAGCTAGTTGTTTATAAAGTCTGTCTTCCAAGATACTCGTTTGTCTTCTCAGCAGCACCCTAGGACCTTCACACGGTACCCAGAACCCAGAAGCCTCAAAGCCAGTGGCTTTCCAGTTGATGTGCATTCATTGTACATAGTACTGGGTTGCATGCAGGTGTTTCCATGCAAGCATACTGCATCTTAGTAAGCATATTCCCCTTGTATACCCATCCTTTCCTTCTCGCCCTTCCCCCTCCTGTTAGATCCCTTTGTTCTTCTACTTCTGCTCTTAGTTCACATACACATGTACTCTGTGGGCTTACACATAATCTAGGATCAGCGAGTGAGAGAAAGTGGGAGACATTTGTCTGAGGCTGACTTGATTCACTACAGTTGTACACATTTTCCTGCAAATGGCATAAGTTTGTTCTTCTTTATGAATAAAATTCCATATGTACACATACTATACTTTTTTATCCATCTCTCTGTTGTCGGATACCTGCATTCACTAAGCTGTTGTAGACACTGCTGCAGTAAACACTGGTCTGCAAGGATCTCTATCATGTGTTGACTTTGATGCCCTAGGGAATTTATCCAGGAGTGGTATTGTTGGGTCACCTGGCAAATCTATAATTAGTTTTTCTCAGAACACTCCACATTGCTCCAACGTCAAAGTCAGTATTTCCTAATGAAATTGCTTTATCTGCACCCACAGTGTAATTCTATGGCTTTAGCTAGCCTGTTCTTAGAGCTGGTATGTTACCACGTTTATCTACTTCCCTTGACTGAGTCCCTATAAGAAATCTTTAATTTTTAAATTCTACAATCTAGCTTTTTGCCAGGACCCTTATAAGATGGAAAGGAAGGAAGGGGATGAGAGAGCTCATTGTTTGGCATTTCTACAATTCTAATAAGATCTTAATGACCATAAGCCCTTGTATGTCTGTAGGGAAATACTGTAAATACAGTAAGAGCAGAGAACTAAGCTCTCAGTGTTAAAGAATCTGTTTCAGAATCCCCGGGGCTTCCTTAGTCAGCATGTTTGGAAGTTCATACAGTGCTCTGACTGCCCCTCAAGGGGAAGTAGACTTGGGTCTGAGCATCTATTGGGCATCAGGTGCTCTGCACACACAGTTCAGGAACAAACTCTGTAGATACTCACTGAGCTGGCGCTAGGTCCCCTGCACATGGCCTCGGAGCTTTTGGACTCACAACACTAGACACAGCATTTCCATTGCTTCGGACCAGTGTGGGAGTCCGGAGTGCTGTCTCTATTTGTCAACCTAGGAATCTCAAAGGCCACCTTGTAGCTGGTTGTACACTTCTGCTTACCTAATGTGGTGCTTGTGGCTAGCAAACTCCTCATTAAGACGGTTAGCATTTAAATGTTCTCAGGTCAGTTTTTATTCAGACTGAATTGGCTCTAAATTGAGCTTATACTTTTAGCTTTATAGTTTCCAGACTATCTCTAGAACCTGTCAAAAATTTCAAATTTAGGTCCTGGGTAGATAGCTTAGTGTAGAACAATTGTTTTACAAGTGTGAGGACCTGAGTTTAATCCCCAGAACCTAAGACTGGGGGCTAGGGGAGTGCCAAACATGGTGATACAGGCTTGTAAAGCCAGGGCTGAGAAAAAAAGACAGAAAGATCCTTAGGGCTCATTGGCCAACCGGCCTTGCCAAAACTGCTAGTTCTGGTTCAGTGAGAGACTTTGTCTCAAAAACAAAATAAAGGTCAATGAAATGGTTCTGACCATAAAAGCATTTGCCGTGCTAGCCTAGGGATCCTATTTTAATTTCTGGAAAAATACAGAAGACTGTGTATGCCGAATCCCATGGATGCTCAGGGAGGTTGGCTGAGCTGGACCAACAGTTATCCTTCACTGCCTTAGAGCACTGCAGGTCCTGAAGAGTGTGGGAGAGAGCATTCTGCCACCTTGTCACCCTAAGCACAGCCCTAAGTCCCTGAAGAGCTCTGGTTAAGACCCCATCCTTTCAACAGAGAGTGGAGAATGGTCGTGCTCTGAGTGACCGACATTGATCTATTCTGTGTTTTTGTTTTGTTTTGTTTTGTTTTTCTCGGTTTTGTTCCCATTGATCTAAAAATCCTTAACTACAGTTGTCTGTTTCTAGGCAACAGGGTAATGCCTCTTCAACATTGTGCTGGTGACAATGAAGGCAACAGGCCTTCCTTCGTGTTTCTAAGTGACTCTTGTAAATAGGTAACAAATCAGCTAATAAATCAGTGAAATATATGGACAGACTAGATGGAGATGGACTGTTTTCTGGCTGAAGTTTAGTAAGCTCAAACAAATGAAGGGACCCAGAATATCAGGGTTGAGTGAGCATAGAGATGAGACCACAGAGGAGCCAGATGCCTGCCTCAGAGGTGCATAGGCCAGGCTAAGGATGCTGGGTATCTTTGTGTGACTGAACTCTGTTGTGTGACAGAACAGGAGTGGCTTAGCAACATAAGTCTACACTTCTAACACTACATAATCTAGCCAACACTGAGTCCTAAAGTGTGCTCTCAACACTTGTAAATGGAACAGATATCTCATTGAAGAAAGAAAAGAGGACTGAAAAGTGAAGGGGAAGGGGTAGGGGGGAAGAGAAGGAGAAGAGAAGCTCATGTCAGGATTAATTTGCAGAAAAAGCTCTATATTCATCTTTTTTTTTTCTTACAAGACAATATAATATTATAGCTATGGAGAATCAAAGGAATTGGTTTACTTTTAGGATTTCCCTAATTTATCTGACCTCAAGATGTTTTATTGTGGTGGTTTGAATAGGAATGGCCCCCATTGACCCATATATTTGAATGCTTAGTCATCAAGGAGTGACACTACTTGAGAAGGATTAGGGGGTGTGACCTTGTTGGAGGAAGTCTGTCACTGGGGGCAATTGTTAATTAAGGTTTCAAAAGCCCAAGCCTAGCCCAGTATTTTTCTCTTGCTGCTGCCTGCAAAACTGAATGTAGAACTCTCTGCTCCTTCTCCAGTACCACGGATGCCCACATGGACTTGATGAGTAGAAGAGAGTGACTTTAATGTCCAGCCCTCCTTCCTTTACCTCCCTAGGGCTGTGAATCCAGGAGTGTGCCCCTACACCCAGTTTAAGTGACGCTGGGGGCCAGCCAGGGCTTTGTGGATTCGAGGAAAGCTCTACCAACTGACCTACACCACCACCCCAGCCACTGCACACCCACTCCACCCCAGCCACTACACACCCACTCCACCCCAGCCACTACACACCCATTTTAAATCATCATATGTAGCAAACCTGTAAGAATCAGAAACCAGTAAGTATCACAGCTATCACTGTATGCAAATATGTACACAAGTGATCTAATACACAAAAGACAAAAATCTGTTGCTTGGAAGGAATTTGTCAACGACTTCACGTCTTTACTAAATTTATTTGGTTCTCATATTAAAACAGTTTAACTAAGATTATAATTAGTCAGGGGTCATGAAACCCACATTTTCTAAAATAGCCTTCAGATTTTGTCAACGTTACCCACCCATGAACCACAAAGTTTACTTCACAGTGACTCTCACTGCCTTTATGACCGGGAAGAAGCCAGCGATCACTGCATTCCTGTAACCTGCCTGGTGGGTGGTCTAATTTACATCTCTTAATTGGATAAGAAAGTGTAAACTAAAGCAAACTTGATTTCTACAATCCTCAGCTGTAGGCATCTGCCATCCAAACCCTCTGAATCCACCTTGACCCTACTGCTACCCAGAGGGCCATTTCAAAGAGAGCTCCATCAGACTTTCAGATGCTCGAGTGTAACTGGAAATTAAATCACTGTCTTTTTATTCACTCATGTATTCAATAAACCCTTACCAAGATTTCTAGGCTTTGCCTACGAATATGAAAATTAGAAAGACAAACTCCTTATCCACCATGAATTCTCCACTAGTGCTACAGATATGAAAAAGAGATGCAGTGGCTGGAGCAGCACAGTCTCATTTGCTATCACAGGACAGCGTGTGGACAGAGAGGAGAGGCTGGAGTGCCCAGCACCGGGAGGATTGGTGGTTAGATGCTACCAGAAAGGATGCGAAGTCTGAGCTACATCTTACGAGATAAGCAAGCACTTGCCAAGCAAGCAGGTCAGAACCAGCATTCTAGAGAAAGAAAGAGCATGCGTATAAAGGCGAGGCTGGCAAGTGCCAGGAGGGACACTCTAAACGCATAGAGACACCCACCATGGGTACAACAGACAAGATGGAGGTTAACAAGACACCAGGGGTTCAGATTTTCAATGGCAACATCTTAAAAGAAAGTTCAGGTTCAGAGAATGAAGGAGGAATGCTTGGATTGCAGGCAGCAGAGAAGCAAGCAGTGGGCGGGAGGGGGGGGTGTCTGAAGAAAGCACGTTCAGGAAACCGATCATTTGTGGGACTCTGACATTTTAGCTAAACCTTCTCATTGCATGAACTAGCCAGTTGCTCACAAAGGAATTCTTTAGTGAACATAATAATGAAAACAAATGGTTGATAATTCAGGATCAGTGTGTGGATAATTCTTAGCAATTTCAAAGGGGTCTTCCTAGTACTCTTTAAAATAATAGTGCCTAGTGAGAGACTATAAATTAATCTTGATCTCAGTTTAAAATAGTGTAGAAAAATAAAGGTAATGAGTAAATATTCTTTGTGCACAAAGACTCATAAAGTGCCACAGCCATGGAGCGTGGGTTTCAGGGATTTTGGTAAAGTGAAGAACAGAGTAGTGTCAGCCCCTGGTTGTATCTACACTTCTCTAAGGGCTTCGGGACACTTTGTAATTCACTTGTACTGTCCTATGCGAAGAGCGGTCAGTTAAGTGAGTTGCCCACAGCTCACACCAAGTCAGTTCAGAAACCAGCAGTGCAGCCCATCATCCAAACCACAGGTCCCAGCATCCAAGAGTCTATTGTGTTTTTACCACATCTTCTGGCATGCTCCACAGGCCAAAGCTGAGTCAGAAACAGAATTAAGAAGTCAGTTAAAAGTTGAGTTAACAACATGGCAATCCCATCACCCCTGGGCCGGGAAGTGAGGGTAGATTTTATAAGGAGTCAGGGAAAGGGAAGACACCATGGACACCTGCTGGATGGCCATCACTTCGCTGGACACGTGCAGGTACTCACAGTAAATGATAGAAAGTTGTTCTCTTGGCATCTTGCAGTGGCTTGGCATAAACAAATACCTCCTTCAGGGTTGTTCTCGGGCCAAGCATCCTCAGGACCCTGGAGATTCCCAAGAACAAGGCAGAGCCTCTTCCTTCACAGAATTACGTTCTGATTGGAGAAGACACAATAAACAAGTCAGCTAATGAATACACTAGAGGGAAGTAAGCGCTAGGCAGACGAGGAAGATGCGATGATGTAACCGTCCGACAAGAGGGAAAGTGGGCTGGGCACACTGCCATCAGGGTGGGGCTGAGCGGTCTCCAAGAGGACCTGCCCTAGAGAACCAGGCATGCGCATTCGCATGAGAAGATATAAGGAGATGGTCCAGCTCTTGTTGTTCAAGCACGTGTGTGACAACATACAGACTGATGTCTGTATGTCCACATGACTCCAACAGCAGCAGGAGAGACCAGTCAGGGGCTGTTCTAAAGAACTGGCTTCTATTACGCTGAGTTGAGCTGCCTGTACGATGATTTTTGCCCCACGGCTTTGCTCCCTTGGAACTCTTACAATAGGCAGTTGGTACCTGCCCCTACCTCCTTTCCGTATTGCTCTGCTTACTTTAACTAAACACAACTGCTCAAAACCGTAGGATGAAACAAAAGTGATGACCACTGAGACCTCTGGTAATCAGAGGTGTTTCCTGGACCATGGCAAATGAGTGGAGGTATGGTAATGACCATAAGCAGATGGGACCCAAAGTGACTGCACACGTCATCAGAGGCTCTTTGGGGGAAGTCAGTGGTGGGATGTTGGGGCTGATTTGAGGTCTCGAACACTGACAGAATTGGAAGCAACACAAAACTCAAAAAGCCATCCTGCTTTGGGGATTTTAGAGAAAACACTTGTTTGGAAACAATTTTCAAGTGTGAAAAGAATAGGAATTTCCATGGAATCTAGGAGCAGCTGGACCACACAACCAAGGTTGAAAGATGTGTCACTTGGGGGAACTGGGGTCTGGCTGCTATGCAGCACTCATGCTGCCAGGCACCCAACAGAGAAACCCTGACCTGTGATGCAGTAAGCCAATGACTCCACCCAGAGTAAAGCAGGCTCCTAAACGCCTCCCAGTCTTGTGTCTGTTCTCTGCCTTGCCCCCGCATTCCATGCTTCAAGAACCCTACACCTTGAGTTTCTTTCCACATCACTTCCTCCTTCTCCACTGGTTAAGTTCAAGTTCACAGAAAATGTGAAGTGGTTCCTGTCGTACCCTCTCTAACTGCTCCCCAGGTTAGGCTGGAATCCACAGACCAAAGGCTCCCAAAGCAGGTCTTGCCCGCTATACATTTGAGAGTGTTGATGTGAACACTTAGCTTTATTGGCCTCTTCTGGGTGGTTTAGCAAAATTAGGCTCCTTCGCGGGCAGAGTCATATACCGCTATAGCTTGTCTTCCAGGAACCTCTTTCTACTGCTGCTTACAGCACCAGAAGTAAACCTTAAAAGGTGCCTTCTCAGGAAATGTGCTGTCACCACCACGGTCTCCCATCCTGCTTGCACATGAGGTGACAGTGACAAATGCACACTGTATGACACTGAGCTGTAAAAGGCAGACTCCCAAGACAGGAAGCAGAAATACACATGGGACCCCCCAACCTGCAGAGAATTGAGGGGCTTTCCCATCCTCAAGCCTCCATCTCCCACTCCTGTTTTGTTAGTCTAAAAGGACAGATTTCTCCTCTGCTCTCACTGGGACCCCTCACAATGAATTTAGCAGGCCCGCTGCCCACAGAAGGATTGTGGTTTTGCTCAAAGCTAAGGCCACTTTGTGTTCAGAGCATTTTATTTATTCTGGGGAGTGGGGAGAGCATTCAAAACAGGGTTGCACTATGTAGCAGCCCTGGCTGTCCTGAAACTTATCTGTAGACCAGCCTGGCCTGGAACTCACAGAAATCCACCTGCCTCTGCCTCCCGAGTGCTATGGTTAAAGGTGTGCATCACCACACCTGGCATGACTTCAGAGTATTTAGAATGATAAACTTAATTGTATCTTGAAAAGGAAGCAGACATGAACTTGAAAATTGTTCTCATGATAATAGCAATAGGTATTTTTAGGCAATTTACTAAGGTTAATAATAGTAACAACAATACTGTCATAAAATTATTTTAAGTTACAGTGTTTAACTCTTGATGTACTCTTAGTTAGGTATAAATATGATTTTCAGATAACCATCAAAAAATTCAACTTTTCTACTCCAGTAGAATAATATATGCTCATTCATATGATATGATACATGCAAAAGATTGATGTGTAAGTAGATGCGCCATAGAAAGGTTTAAAGCCTAAGACATGCGTTTTAACCTAAACTTCTCATCTCCTAGCTGAGGGTGGCAGTGGTCCTGTCGTGTCCAGAAGACACTGTTTTGTCTCCCAACCACTGTTTTGTCTCCCAACCAGTGACTATTACAACTTTCCACTTCCTCTTCTGTGATGCTCCCTGAGCCTTGGAGAAGGGGTACAGTGTAGATGTCCCATTTGTGACTGAGCCTTGGAGAAGGGGCATAGTGTAGATGTCACATTTGTGACTGAGCACTCCACTGATACTCTCTGTACTTGGACCAGTAGTGACTCTCTGCATTAACCATGGCTCACTATGGAAAGCAACTTCTCTAATAAGGTCTTCACAGATGTAGACATATACATTTAGAGACCATTTCTATATTCATTTAGCAGATCAATAGTAAACAGGTTCACCTCCTGAAGCCTGTGATTCACCCAGCCATTGGTTCCTTTACAGCACCAGGCAAGTGTTTTGTCCTTTGGAACAGGCCTTAAGTCCAACCATGAAGCAGTCGGTTACTCCTGTGACCTGCCTGCCTCTACTGCACCCATAGGTATGTAAATCTCGCCACACTGGTCATGATTGCTGTCCACAGGGTTTACAGCACAGTAACACTACTGATGAACCTTCCAGTGCTGGGCAGGCTAGCAAGCAGAGAGAAAGCTTACAGGTCGGTACTAACTTTGTTTCTCCGCATCCTGTGACCAAGGTAAGTGGTGGCTTCTGCTTCACCCACATCAGAACCCACCCCTGTGTCAGAGTCTCCGCATTAACAATCCAGAACTGCCTTGGTACTTCAGCACAAATAGCTTATATGTAACATATAACGGTGCTTTTCAAAACCAAGTCTTTCAGTTTTGTGTCATCCCAGTCTCAATTTCAGAGTTCATGAAAAATCTGTTAGCTTCTCCCCAGAGCCTTGGGATGGTTCACATTTCTGATTAGTCATCTCCTGCCAACTGTGGCTTATTGCTCTAGTAAACTGACAACGTGTGAGGGTTTCAATGACAGTGCCATGCTCTCCTGATAACAATATTTGAAAAGATGGAAAAAAAAAAAAACTAAACTAAACCCAAGTGTAAATAGCAAACTTAGGAAAACAGATGATAATGTAGATCCCATTTCAATCAGTAAATTGCCAAATGCCTACCTGGCCTGGTGGCACACACCTGTAATCCTAGCAGTTAAATGGAGCAGGAGGAGCAGGAGTTCAAGGTCATCCTCAGCTATGTGATGTGTTCAAAACCAGTCTGTGCTACAAGACCCTACCTCAAAAAAAAAAAAAAAAATCAAAGCAATTAAAATTAATGATCAAGTGTTGATGGGTAGAGAATGTGACACAAGGAACGCATTTGCTGCCTCTGTTGCCATTAATTAATTTAATTAAATAAATTCTATTTAAATAAGTAGAATTTTCTCTTTTTTAAGAAATCCTGCCTCGAGTTTAGTTGGAAAAGTAACACAGATCACCAACCATCTTCCAATAGTGTGGGGGTGAAGAGGGTCATATCAGTCCATCTGTACTAATCTGTCCATCAGTCCATCTGCCTTTGTGCTGGCAGACAGAGGCCTTTCCCTGGGGCTGTCATGGGGGGTCTGGGCACCTGGGGTCTGAGATCCTGAACTGGAGCTGCAGCCTTGACAGTGGTTGGCCGGCAGAGCCTGCAACTCTTAGCCAGGTAGTTACATATTCACTTCCCAGGTTTGGGGTGGATAGTGAAAGCAAGTCCACAGAGCTTGTCGTTGGCACCCTTTGGCATTTTGGGCTTCATGGGTACCTTGATGACCTGGGCACATTCACTCATTGCCTTGTGCATGGTCTTGGCGGCTTGAGGTTGATGCCACTTAGAGATTTCTAGACTTGTGACCAAGGTTTCTTGATGCCATTTCTGTCCCAAAAATTTTCAGGACTACTTGTATACAGTCTGGCTCTTCAACTGGGCACCCACAGCTCCCAAAACATCTGAGGCCAGAAGAAAAAAAGAAATCTCCTTTTGACAAGTAATGCTGAAGTCCCATGATGTTATTTGAAAGGTGTAGCCATTTGAGATGTTTCTGTGTACAGCAATATCTCCCTTAGCATTCTGTCAGTCAAGCACATCTGTGAAAGGAGCCTGGTGCCTCTCTGCACAGGCAGCCTGTAGAAGTTACTGTGTTATAAACATTTGTCCACCTGCCTTACCACTACCCACTCTGTGAAGAGAAGATCTTCTGGTTTGTTAGTCACCACTGTATCTTCAGTGTTTAGCACAGTGTCCGAGAGTATTATAACAAAGTTTCACCAGAATGAGTGAACCGCTGGAGTGGACATTCTGCCAAAAGACAGAACAGAGAGAATGATACCTAACTCTCTCTATACTACCTCACCCTGGCCAGGAGGAGGCTCAGTGCTTACATTCAAGGCTCAGTGTATCTCAGCCAGCAGTTTTCGTCATGTGCTCCTTTTCCATCTTTTCATCTTTGTAGTCTTTGTTTTGAGATCATGTATTTGGGCCTCAGTGCATCTGTGTAAGCCATCTCAATTCCGCTCTCTAAATAAAACCAAAGATCTAGCCAAGGATGGTGTTGTGTGCCTAGAATCCGAGGTTTTGAGAGTCAGGAGGGTCATGATTTTTAGACTGTCTCAGAATTAATTAATTAATCAATTACATATATTAATAATAATATATAACATCATATTATTAATAATTATGCTGTTCTAGTCGATTTTATTATTTCATCTTACAGGTTACAGTTCATCACCAAGAGAATCCAAAACACTCAAAGCAGGAACCTTAAGCAGGAACCATAGAAGAAGGGTGCTTGATCTTAGGGTCATGTTCAGCTAACTTCCTTATACAACCCAGAACCACGTGCCCAGGGATGCTGCTGCCCACAGTGACCTGGGCCCTCTCATATCCATTAGCAGTCAAGACTATACAGCACAGACATGCCATGGACCAATCAGCTGGAGATAATTCTTTTTCTTCTTTTTTTTTCCTTCTTCCCCTTCTTCAAATTTTTATTTTATTTTTAATTGAAAATAAAATTATTTTCATACAATATATTCTAATTACAACTTCTCCCCCCCCATTTTATCCCAGATCTTCCCTTCCTCCCCACCCACTCTTCCAACTCTATGACTTCTTTCTCTCTCTTCTGAAAACAGTCAAATAAAAATGAAAAGCAAACAAGGGTAAGACAAAAATGAGCAAACTAACAAACAAAAAAGAGAAACTGAGAAATAACATGAAAAGTACACAACACGAACACATACACAAACACACACACATACACACTTACCATAAAACTTCAAAATCAGAAACCATAATATATACAAGCAAAAATAAATAAATAAATAAAACAGTAAAAGAGCCAGGCCCAGTATCACACACCTTTAATCCCACGCATGGAAGGCAGAAACAAGCAGATCTCTGAGTTCAAGGCCAGCCTGGTCTACAAAGTGAGTTCCAGACCATACCAGTCAGGACTAACAGAAAAATCCTGTCTCTGCCCCTTACCCACTAAAAGACCAAACAAATCAATAGAGACAAAAAAAATCTTCAAAAATACTTTTGAATATTTTGTGTTAGCTATCTATTGCACAAATGGGGCCTACCGTGAACTGTGGTTAATGGACTCAGTGAAACTCCATTGGAGAAAACTATTTTTTCCTTTGCAAGTTGGTTTCAATTGCAGATTTCTTATTAAGTGTATCCCCATCTCAACACTGAATCCTGCCTGGCTTATGCACATGCTGCCACAGTCTCTGTGAGCTCAGATGTGAGTCAGTCCTGCTGTGTCTGGAAGACTCTGTTCCCTTGGTATCCTCCATCTCCTCTGGCTCTTACAATCTTCCTGCCTCCTCTTCTGCAGGCAGAAGCTCCTGAGCCCAGGGGAGGGAGTTGATGAAGACATCCTATTTAGGACTGGGTGTTCCAAGGCCTCTCACTCTCTGCACATTGCTCAGTTGTGGGTCTCTGTATTAGTTCCCATCTCCTTCAGGAGGACACTTCTCTGATGACGTCTGAGTGAAACACAGATCTAAGGGTAAAGCAGAAAGTCGCTAGGAGTCAGTTTTTAGCAGAACCATAGTATTTGGTTTTTCCCTAAGTCCATGGTCTATCTATTCAATCTCAGGTTCTTGACGATCTGAATAGTGTCAGATATGGATTCCATCTTGTGGAGTTGGCCTTAAATCCAACCAAATTGTGGTTGGTTACTCCCACAATATTTGTGCTAATACTGCACCAATGTACTATGCAGGCAGTTCACCAATATAGATTACCATAGGGTGATGGCTGAATTGGTATTTATCTTTCTCCTCCAGTAGCATGCTGAGTACCTTCCAGTACCATACACACTAGTCAGTAGGGGGAAGGTTTCTAGTTAGACACCAGGTCAACTTCTCTGTGTTCAATGAGATCTGTAAGTGTTGTCCTCAACAATAGGGCTTTACCATCAAGTTGTGGAGAGTAACCAATAGCCTTGGAAATGTCGAAGTTGTTTGAGAGTTTCCATGGGGTACCTTTGGACCAACACCTCAATTAGATGTAACCCAGTCCTGGCATTGGAGGTTTTGATTGGTTTCAAGAAACATCTAGCTTGGGGCTTTGGGGGATAGCTCTTCAAGGGGGCTTTTCTTTTCCCAGGTGACTATGGCTTGTGTCAAGTTGACAATAAAAACTACCCAGAAAATGTGGCGCTAAATTAAAGTATATATATATTTGTTGTAGGGTTATCATTGCTGTGATGATAACCATAACCGAAAACAGACTAGGGAGAAAAAGTTAATTTGGCTTATACTGGCACATCAATATTCGTCATTAAAGGAAGTTATGACCGGAACCCAAACAGGGCATGAAGCTAGATTCAGGAGTTCTGCTTCCTGGCTTGCTCCTCATGGCTAACTCAGCCTGCTTCCTTATAAAACCCAGGACCACCAGCACAGAGCTGGCACCACCTACAATGACCTGGGTTCTCTCCCACTGGGTCAATCACCAATTAAGAAAATGTTCTACAGTCTTACCTACAGCCCAAACTTAAGGAGGTATTTTCTCTGTTGAAGTTCCCTCCTCTTACATGACTGACTATAGCTTATGTCAAGTTGAAGCAAAAATAGCCAGCAATACTCCATGTTAACAGAGAATGAGTGACATGAATTCAAATTTGCCTACTAGCAAATTCTGAGATAGGCATAGGTATAGGTGTAGGTGTAGGTGTAGGTGTAGGTGTAGGTGTAGGTGTAGGTGTAGGTGTAGGTGTAGATGTAGATGTAGATGTAGATGTAGATATAGATATAGATATAGATATAGATATAGATATAGATATAGATATAGATATAGATATAGATATAGATATAGATATAGATAATGTATGTGTTCCAAAGTTCTATTTCTGGGCCAAACCTATGCATTATTTTTACTTTCCCCCCCAAAAACGCCATTACCTTACTGGTTTCCTCCCATACAGTTAGATGATCCACACATTGGTAGTTTAAGGACTGCAGTGCCCCTGTGTTAACACTTTTCTACCAAAAATTAAATTGTGTGAATCCCTGAAAACATTAAGAAATCCAATATTCCCAAGAGCTTTTCAGTTAAAAATCCTAAAAAGATGTGTAACCACTCTTCTCTGCTATTGAGAGAGGGAGAAAGGGGCAGGGAGAAGGAGAAAGATGCCACAGTGGCATTTTCTGGTGGCTCCATGTCAGCTGGCCAGGCTCTGAAACAATGCAGAGATGGAAAGAACTCTGGTTTCTGAGCAGTGGCTTTGCCTGACCTGGGGTCAACAAGAAACTCCCATGCATGGCAATGGGGAAAAAGTTCATCTGACCCAAGTGTACACGAGCCTTCTCCAGGAGCCCCATTGTAGCCAGCCTTGCAGGGATGAAAGTATTTAAAGAGATATTTAAACTAGTTCCAATGATAAACGAGACTACACCTTGCCAAGAACTGCTTACATGCCTAACTCTGCCTCCGTTCAAACCTCGACCTACTCGGAACCCAAAAGATAAACTAGAGGAGGGTTGCTGGGCCTCTTGAGCCTCTTCCCAATGTGATATCATTGAATAAATCTCCACTTTTGCTTTTCTCTATTAATTTGGCTCTTTTCATTGACTTGTCGAGGGGTGGCAGAACCTACCTTGTTGGGCCACAGGCTGTGACCCCAAGCTTAAGATTGGTATGAATTCCACATTTCTCACCCCTTATTGTCTCACCCCTTATAGCAGGCTCAAAACCCAAAGTCTCAACACATCTGTGGCTGCCTTCGCCTCACCCTGAGTACATCACAGGACAGCGAAGCTGACATGCTCGAAGCCTGACACGGAGCTCCTAACTTCAACCAGTCCACCACTTGTGTCATCATGGTTAGTCCCTTCACATGGCACCACACCCCTTTCTCACCTGGCTACTCTATCTAACTTCACTCTGACCTCAGGACCCCAAGGAAGCAGATGACTTAGTGATTTGAAAAGCCTGTTAAGTATAAGGTCCCCACCACATCTGGCTCCATCTTCTTTGGGATTCTCTCACTGACCCCTCTGAGAAGTCTTCCTGGGCAATGGCTGACCAAACTTCCTTTTGTATGGATGAGTAACCCCACAGGGCACTTGTAACAGGAGAGGGAAGCAGGGGCCCCATTGCTCAGCTCTCCTCTTCATGCTTCTCACACAGTCACCACACAGCAAATCCATCACTGTGTCGAACACTCAGCTTGCGTTTTCTTTTGATGTAAGCAAAACTCTCTTAGACATCCCTACCCCAAAGCCTTGTTTTACCAGTGAAGGCATTAAAAAAAAAAAAAAAAGAGCTGAGTCGCTGCCATCTCTAGAGTTCCCCTACAGGTTTTCAAACTCCAGTGTTGAAAAGCAAGAAAAGTCTCTTGTCAGAATTATAGACATGGTGGTAGCTAGTTAGAGAATTCTGTTAAAGGGTTGAGAGACTCCTCAATTACCCTTCAGATTTTCCCTAGAAATAAGCCAGTTCCCGACTCCCCATCCTTTGCTCTCAGATCAGAGGGCAGCGTACTCCAAAAGAAAATACTCAATGCAATTTCAAAAGAAGGGCACATGCCAATAAGCACGTCCAAGCATGCACAAACAAGTTTCTACTCCGCCACGAAGACTATTTACAAGTGCTGGTGTGACGTGTGATTTAACCACCCAGCATGTGTCAAAAACGCCAGCAGCTTTCAGTGTTGAGAAACATGCCCCCTCCCAAAGAAAAGCTGCAGAGAGTAGAGTCTGCTCTTTACACCCACACACCACTTACACTTTACTGGAGCACCCCGAAAATTCCCCTAAGCATTTTTATCATTACCTATCGCTCACATCACTCCACAGTTTAGTCAGCTAAACCATATCCTCTTCCAGTGTAGACAAATTGCCTTCTGACAAAATGCACACAGACAAAATATCGAGAAGTCCCCAAGTCATCATCTCTAGCCTATTTTTCTCCTGAGATGAGTAATATTTTCCTATTTAGTTTTCTTCTTGAGTACAGAAGCAACGTTTGTATAATCGTATACTTACATACCGCTGATATGTTTATTCACTTTTTCTTGAATATATCTGCCTTTACCGCTAGTAGATGCCTGATACCATGAATAATGCCTAACCCTATACATTCACTATCTGCCCTATAAATATGAACACCTATGGAAATGCCAATTTACAAAATAGAGGCAGTCATAGATAAGCAACATTGAACAATAATAGACACAAAAACCATTTACATGTTTTTAGTGTAGTACAGTAGTAATCTACTGTAATAAAATTACCAGATCACTGGCTTGTGCTTTGAGTCCATTTTTAAATAAACTTAGCACTGCAATTCCAGAACAGTTGATCTGATCACTAAAATGGATATTAAGAAACTAATAGGGAGGCACATAGATTTAGCACATGGTCATGATATAACACGTGCTTATACAAGCAGATGCTAGTAGAAGGACTTAACATCTCATCCGGCTGTTCTGAAAAACACACAATAAAAATAATTCCTTATTTCTTGAATTCTCTATTTAACACTTTCATACCGTAGTCAGCTGCAGATAATGAAACCTTAGAAGCAAAAGCATGGGAAAAAAGAGACTGCATGCTGTCGTATGGACAACTGTATGCCTGCTGTCCCGGTCAACTTTCTCTTGTTGTGATAGAACATTCTAGCTAAACATAACTTGGGGAGGAAAGAATTAATCTCATCTTAGAGCTGATAGTCCATCATAAAGGACAGTCAGAGCAGAAACTTGAGGCAGGCACAGAAGGTAGGAGTTGATGCAGAAACCATGGAGAAGTGCTGCTTACTGACTTGTTTCCCATGGCTTGCTCATGGTACTTATATCATGCAGGACCACCCAGGGATGACATCATCCACAGAGGCACAGGCCCTCCCACATCAGTCACTAGTCAAGAAAATGCCCCATGGATTGCCTACAGGCCAATCTAATGGAGGCAATCCCCCAATTAAGATTCCATCTTCCAAGACAACTCTAGCTTGTGTCAAGTTGATAACACCAGCACCTAGCACCCAAAACCCAGAACCCAGCACCCAGCACCTCTCTAAATCTAAACCTTAATGCATCCTCATCATAGTGAAAAACAAGGGAAGGCAAGATCACACCAGAAAGTGTGGCCGTAAAAACCTCAGCCCTCTGGGTTGGAAGGAGGGTTCCTACCTGGATTATTTAAGGACTTCAAATGCCTTGACTACTAAAGAGATTATAATGCCTACTAAGAACTTATAACTAAAATTGCAAACAATTTTATGATTTAAATCTCAAAATGGGTAAAATAAAAACCCCATCCACTTGGAGGGATAAATATCAGTTGTTCACACAACACACAGAAAAAGAGAGAGAGAGAGAGAGAGAGAGAGAGAGAGAGAGAGAGAGAGAGAGAGAGAGAGAGAGAGAGAGAGCTTGCTCACTGGCTATTAAGAGCTACATGGTAAAACTCTGTCTTAAAATAAAACAAAGCACAGCTTTCAAGACATCATTTTCTTGAAGGACTCTCTAGACAGTGCCCACAACTGAGTCTCCTTACTATTGTCTATCCCTGCTCCAGCCAACTATGACCTAGAAGATAGAGATCAAGATTCAACTAAAAACTGAATTTGAAATAAAATAAATCCTGGCTCTGCATATACTGTCAGGGTCTGGGGACAGGACCAGGTGACACAGTCTTAGGATTTACACTCTCCAAGTCACTCTTCCAGATGTCACCGTGAGACCCCAGGATAGGACATTTTGCCCACACACATGCTGCAGACATTAGCTACCTTTTCATCATTGTGACCAGATTCCTGACATAAACAATTTCAGAGAGGAAGTATTATTTTGACTCAGTTTCAAAAGGCTTGGTCCATGGTTTCTTCACCCAATGTCCTCAGGCTGAGCACCATGGCAGCAGGCATAGATGACAGAAAAGTCCCTTCACCTCACTATGTGCTGAAAGCAAAGGCTGCAAAGTACACGGAGCAACACAAAACCTTCTGTGTATCACACAGAGACAGACAGACAGACAGACAGACAGACAGACAGACAGACAGACAGACTTACTTCTTCCATCTAGGCTTCACTCCCAAAGTAGCTACAAACTCCCAAAATAGAACCACCAGCTGGGAACCAACCATTTACAACCTGGGCCTTCAGGGGAAACTAAAAGAAACCTGAAATCCACTCCAAAGTCACACAGCAAATAGGTGTCATAGCAGGGTGCCAGCAATAACCACTGTACTCTGGACAACCCAAGGCCTTCAGGAAGTGGGAACCAAATGCTTCTCCTTAAGATGCGCATGACACAGAACAGAGAAGGTATAGCTAACGGAAAGAAACCGGAACACAAATTATTTTAAATACACAGTACTCCAAACCAATCACAGCTGATACACAAGGTTGGGATGAGGGCAGAGCTGGAAAGAAAGGGGCAGGCTTTATACAAAAGGAAGTAAAGGAACATAGGCAGAGAAAAGCATGGTGTTCTTGCTTCTAGCAAGAAATACCCTATCATTGAGAAAATTCAGGCTTAAGAAACAACACAGTGAAGAGAGAAACAGATGCCTGCGCCAGGACAAGAAACACATGATTGTGGATTGGGCAAAGGGAAGAGACCGATGACTGCCACAATTCCAGTGGGGGGGGGGGTTGGAGGGGCGGTGTAAAGTTTCCATTTAGAGCAGTGGTTCTCAACCTGTGGGTCATGACCCCTTTGGTGGTCAAACAACCTTTTCACTGGGGTTATATATCCTGCATATCTGATATTTACATTATGATTCACAACAGTAGCAAAATTACAGTTATGAAGTAGCAACAAAATAATATTATGGTTGGGGGTCTCCACAACATGAGAAACTGTGTTAAAGGGTCAACATATTAGGAAGGTAGAGAACCACTGTTTGAGAGGAGTCTGAAGGAGGTGGCTCTACACAAGAGGATCATGAGTCTATTTCTTTCATTTTCTTTTTTTATTGGATATTTTATTTATTTACATTCCAAATGTTATCCCCTTTTCTGATTCCCCTGTCCCATCCCTCCTCCTCCTGCTTCTATGAGGGTGTGCCTCCACCTACCCACTCCCACCTCCCCGCCCTCGAATTCCCCTACACTGGGACATCGAGCCTTCATGGGACCAAGGGCCTCTTGCCCCATTGATGTCTGACAAGGCCATCCTCTGCTACATATGTGGCTGAAGCCANAGGTCACTCCATGTGTACTCCTTGGTTGCTGGTTTAGACCCTGGGAGCCCTGGCTGGTTGATATTGTTGTTCTTCCTATGAGATTGCAAACCCCTTCAGCTCCTTCAGTCCTTTCTTTAATTCCTCCATTGGGAACCCCATGATCAGTTCAGTGGTTGGCTGAGAGCATCAAGAACTGTCCTCAGTCCCCATTCAGTGTTTCTGAGGATGGTCCCTAGTGAGTTCAAAATTTAAAGACTTTAGTACAGAACATAATAGGACACCGGGGCTGGAAAGATGGCTCAGGGCCTGCTACACAAGCACGAAGACCTGACTTTGATCACCAGCACGCCATAAAAGGCAGGCATGGTGGCTCCCACACATCTCTAATGTTAGCACTGCAAGGTGTACAGAGACAAGAATAAAGAAAGAAACAGGCAGATCGTAACACTCTTCGGCTAGCTGACCTAGCTCATCTGTGAGTTCCAGGTTCAGAGGGAAACCTATCTCAAAAAGTAAAGGATAGAGGACTCAAAAAAAGGCAGTTGACATTCACCTTTGGCCTCTACATGCATGCACACACATGTATTCACACCCACATATGTACGTGCATACATACAAACTCGAACATACACAACATAACACACACACACACGCGCACACACACACACACAAACACACACAAAATAATAATGCAAGCAACACAACAGGATAATGATATAAAGGGTCTAAAAAGCACCAGGGAGACATCATATCAAAGACATTTAAAGAGCAATTAACTTAGGCATCTACAAAGATCATCTTGAAGCCATGGCTCGCTGGCTCTTTACCCTCCAGGAGGGTATAAATGAATAGCAGTTCCATGACCACAAACAAAAAATGAATCTTGCACCTGCCTGGTTTATCAATTCACAGGTTTGCACTCTCTCTGACAGGCCTTAGGTTTGTCAGTGTGCAAGGTGAGCGTGAGCTGTTTGAAGCCCAAGACAAGAGACAGCAGGAGGCCCTGCCACAGCCCCCAGTGTGAATCTCTCCCCAGGACCAGTGTTGAGGAAAACCCTGGGGGACTTACACATGGCAGGACCCAAAGGGGAAAGGAATCAAGAGAGCTGGCTTCAGGGTCCCTGCTACCCCCAACTGTGACGCCAGTGATATACTGGAGCCTCAGATTCCCCAATCCAGAAAGGGACTGGGTGAATCCCAAAGTACTTCCCTGGTCTCATATCTCTCTTATTTTTGTTTTTTGTTTTTGTTTGTTTTCAGAGACAAACTTTGCTATGTCTGAGTCCAAGTCACAAAGGGGACTTGAGTCTATCATTTATTTCCAATATTTCCCTAGTCTTCTGAGCTCTAAGTTGACATGCTTTCTTAGGGGTATGGATGAGAGATAAAATTACCCTAAGCCATAACAGACCACCAGAAGAAAATTTAGAGACTCTGAGTCGGGAAGATTCTAAATGTCCTTATGCACTGTCCCAGGTTGGGATGACTGTGCAACTTTTATATGTGCTGTCCCTGGGGAGTTATCATCTGGCTGTGTGTGTGTTTTAACATCTGTCAGCTAAATCAGAGACTCAAACGTAAAGATAGATAGATAGATAGATAGATAGATAGATAGATAGATAGATAGATAGATAGATAGATAGATAGATAGTAGGGGCTCAGAAGCATCATGTGGCTTTTGATACTCCCTGGATCACACAGGGTGGAGAAAGTAATAAATGAATGGCTAAGAGACCCGATCTCACACCCTCATTGGCAATACAGTCCTTGTTCCAAGAAACCTTTGCTTCAAAACAAAAAGAATACGTACTCATCTTCTTCACGGCCATATTTGGAAATTTTAAAGATACAGACTATAAAAGCATCCGGGATGAAGAAACAGCTTTCTATTTAAGGACCATCATCCCTACAGATATCCCAAACCGACATTGTCCGTTAGCCCTTCCTCCAGGTCTGTGCAGGGTCACTCTGAAGAGAAGCCTGCTTGCTTCTGTATCTGACACCATGGGCCAGCTCAAACAGCCTGATTTACATTAACGCCAGGATCAGAAATTACAGAATTCTCAAGGTCTCATATAAAACCTAAGTTGATCAAATGCTCTCCCCATCACAGAGCTAAATGCCGTGTCCATATCTGTGTGAAGCTCACAAAACAAGCTGAACCCTGAAAAGATACAAATTTGTTTGCAGCTCACTAAGGCCATGCAGGACCCCTCTGTGGGAAAGATTGATCCATATAGCTCTATGGGGTGTTCTAGCACGTGCTTGAACATGAACTTCTGGGACAGGGTCTTTCCTAAGTTTTGAATCCATCCCATTAGGTAGGCAGCTTTGTTTAAGTCATGGCTGCAGAAGGACCCAATGCAACCTGATTTGCATTTGTTTTCCTGCCAGAGGACAGCAGCTAAGCCCTTTCCCTTGTTTTGTGTGCAGCACTAATATTTGGTTCTTACCATCAAGCATCTGACAGGGCCTATACTCTGTACTTGACAGAGACACTATATGCAGGTAAACACAGTTTTGTCATCCCAGGCTACAAATACTGAAAGCACTGACCCAGGCTATTCACCTGCTAGCATAAAACAACTCACTATTAACTGTCATTACAAGTGGCTTTCCCCCCTGAACTCACACAAGAGTTTTGTTTCAAGAGACATGAAAAACATTTTTTTTCCTATTTTTAAAATTAGCATACAAACGGAACTGGAGAGATCGCTCATTGGTTAAGAGCACTTGCTGCTCTTCCAAAAGACCTAGGTTTGGTTCCAAGCAACCACCTGGTGGCTCACAATCATCTATGATTCAAGTTCCAGGGGACCCAATGCCTTCTGACCTCCTCAGGCACTAGGCACACGTGTGATTCACAGATATACATGCAAGCAAAACACTCACACACATACAATAAATAAAACAAAAGGAACTAAACTATCACACAAAGTGATAGGTCTCATGATGGCGTTTTCTACACAAGCATGGTTTTACTTGGCTCTAACTCATCGCCCTTCTCCACTGCCCTCCTCGGCTCCTCATCCCACCCTTGCTGATCTCCTGTCTCCCCACAAGTCCTCTCCTCTCTGCCTCTGTGTCACGTGTATTCCATTACTCTCTCACTTTTCCTTCAATCACCCCTGCCTTAGCCTGTCTTCTTTCTTTCTCTCAGGATCTCCTTTCTAGTTTCATACTGCACATGAGCACACACACACACACACACACAAACACAAACACAAACACACACGCACTCCAGCACACTTCTAGAGTCTACATATGAGAAAAAAAAGTGCTATTTATCTTTCTGAGTGAAGCCTGTTTTGCTTAACATCATGATCTCTAGGTGCATTCATTGTTCTAAAAGAGTTGAATCCTTAAAGTCACGTGTTAACAGAGTGGGGACTTAATCTAGTCAAGGTCACTAGAGTTTGGGACTCCATGATTGATTAAATCCTTGTTGCTTTATAAGAAGACAGAGAACAACTCTGTGCACCCCACATACAAAGCAATGTTTGCTAAAAGGCGTGGGGGGCTGCAGGCAACTTGAGCTGCAGCAGGAGGCACATTATTACTGAATCGACTCCCACATGGGCTCTATCTGAGTCACTGGAACAGCGGCCACCACACCTCTGCCTCCCTTCACAACTCCCCCCTTTTTATCAGTGTAGACACCCAGGACACAGGTAGGTTCTCATGGTTGATGTGCTCTAAGAAAAGCCAACTTGTAATCCAGAAGGTTTCAGTTCTATTTTAAAGGTAGCTCAACTCAAGATGAGAAAGAAAAGAATTACACTCACTTGGGTAGACCTTGGTTCCACAATGGAACCAGCTTTCGTAGCCCAACCATTACCGGGACTAATCGGGCAAAGCAGCAGCTATAAACTGCACTATGACTTAAAACCAGATTTCATGGCTAGCCTGCCTGATGGATTTGGACCACCTGCCAGATTTAACCATTGCCTGCTGCACAGGCAGATGGCATTGATAAGGATAATTGCTCATTGGCCGTACTGACTGAACCTCATTCAGTTGACTAAAAAAAAAAAAAAAAAAAAATCAGATTTGTGTTAAATATGAATAAGCAAGACTTGGCTTGGAGACCATCACAACCCTAGGCAGTCTGTCTGTCTGCCTGTTCCCTCATATTCCCTCTCTCCCTCTTCCCTCCCTTCCCCACGGCCTCCTCCCTCCCTTCTCATCTGCTCTCTCTCTCTTTCCCTGGTTCAGTTGTGTTCTTTCCCTTCACCAACTAGCTTCCTTGTCACTTAGCCTTAAATCTGACCAAAATGGTTACTTGGCTTTCAGTTCACCCATGTTCTTAGCTAACTGGCCAAAGGTTGCATTTCATCTTTTCATCCTAAACAGCACGTAAAACTTTTGTGGGTCAGAGCACACGAAGTAACAGGTTCAGTGAAGGGGAGGCTGGAAATATCCCTGACTGTGAAGGCAGGAAGGCACCCAGATCTATCATCCAAGGAGAGTCTAGAAGGAAGAGAATGAGAAGGTAGGCAGGGTGGGGTTCTGTCATTAAACACATGATTGTTAAGGGCAACAGAAGCCATGTCTGGGCACACAATAGCTGACATCTCCAGGACAAATAATTGAAACTTTTTTTCATTAAAACGAATTTTGCTAAGAACCATCATTTAAAATTAAAATTTCTTATTAGACCTTCCCTCTAATTAAAAACAAAATTCGACAAACCTGGACAAGAAGTTTTAAATGGCAAATGTCATCGTAGTTTTAAAAGGTCTGGAAGCCTCCATTCCATCTGTGCAAGCTCTCAGCTCTTTCAGAAAGCTGTTTACCAGAGAACATCAGTGTGTGTCCTCCAAATTATTCTCCAAATTATCCCACCACTGAGAACCTGGCCCATTAGATGCACAGTCTGAAATAAAGTCAATAAACATTGGTTAATGTCGCTCCTCCTTTGGTGCTCGGGGAGGAATGACCAGGGCAACTGGGCCAGTTGTGCATGCCAGTTCTTGACACATCCCCCAACTTTCATTCTGATATGAAGAGTAATGTTTACAGTGTGATAACAACACCGTCCCAATTTGAATGTGGGTAGGAGCCATAAAAGCAAGCAGCCAGGGGCCATGTCTGATGACTATGCCTTGCAGAATTGGTCCCCATGAGATAAAATAGCCCAGGGCTCCAGGAGAGAACTGTAATGTAAGCATCCAGTGGCCTGCAGCTGAACTTACCCCTTGCTGATTTTCTCTCATAATCTAAATCTGGAAATGTGCCACGTGCCAGCAGTGCACTACCAAGTCATTCAGCAGAATGTTGCGATGGCATAAAAGCATGCCTGTGCATCCAAAAAAATAAAACCAACTCATAAGAAAAATACAGTCTGAGAACTTTACAAAGACTGCATTTTGGACAGCCAAAAAGCTTCTGCTAAAAAAATCTCTGATGTGCAGTCAGGTAGCCACTGCTTGCATTGTAGATATGGATCTGTCTGCAGGGCCACAGCTGTCCCTGCATCTATCTGACCTCAGTAGTCCCTGAGCTGGGCTGTCTTGACTCTATCTCACAGGCCATGGGCGACTCAGCCAGGCTAGACAGAGAGCTTCGTTCTGACACTCTCTTTAGTCTAACTTCACAAGACAGATGCCTGTCTGCAGCCATCAACAAAGTGGAAAACAGATACACATTATGAGGGACAAAACTGATATAATTTGATAAAAGAGCAAAGCGACTTTCTGAGAAACTGCACTTGTTATATTCAAGAAACAATGGTCCTCAGAAAGTAGTGGGTGGCAGGCAGATGGGTCAGTGGGTACAGGATATCTGCAAGTATAACCTTGGGTCTGTCCCCTGATCCCACAGGAAAAGCCAGAGGCCCCAGCATGTATCTACAACCCCAGCACTACTGCAGAAGATGGGAGGCAGAGTCAAGGGGCTCACCCTGAAGCTTGGAAGCTAGCTAGCTTGGAGTACTTGGAGAAGCAGCAGAAAGAAGAACCAGCTCCCCAAAGTTGTCCTCCCCAACCTGGCTCAGAGGCACACACACACACACACACACACACACACACACACACACACATGTACAATCTAGGGTTGGTTATATAGTTGTTTTTTCTTTTGCTTTTTAACTTTTTAATACTTTGGATGACTTTTTTTTTTTAGTGTGTCTGTGTTTGTCTGGTATCTGCATCTATAAATCATATTATTTGTCTCTCATAGCTTTCTTGTTGATTCTCTCTCCTGATCTTTTTTTCTCTTCCCAGATGACTTTACCAGCTGGCCTTCCTGTACCCAGGGCCTTTGGCATTCTAATTGGTCTCCTGGCTCCATCACTGTTTCCTAAACCCCATCCTACACACCCACACATCATGTTCAGGCCGTGGACAGTTATATGCTTCTGACCAGAACCCTGGTCATATTAAACACTTGCATTGCCCGCCAAACGTTACTGAACTCCTTCCTATTTTCCAACTCAACCATCCCCTTTCTGAGCACCAGCCTTGACATCTACCCTATTCCTCAGGACCCTGTTCCTCCAAAATTTTCAGCTCCTCCAAAAAACATCCTTGCTCCTTCAGACACAGGTGCTTTCAAATGTCATTTTCCCTGTTTGATGTGTTCCCCTCCTCTGTCCTCTGTCCCAGAGCTGTTTCCACCGGCACATCCTCTCAGCCCATACTGCACTCCTTGGGAACTTCTCTGGTCTCCGACTTCAGAGAGGGCTGATCCAAGTACATTGTGCTTCCTCACACTACTGAATGCAATTCACAACTGAATGTGCAGTTTAGAGCTGAGTTTCCCTTAGTCCCTCCCAGACACGTGACATCACAGGCACTTGGTAAATGCCTACCACCAGCAGGGTACATCATCACCTTTACTGACAGAAACCAAACTCCATGGGACAATGGACAACACAGTCTATGTGTGGAGGTGGGAGACAGGTCTAATGAACGTACCTTCATCTAAGATCTAGAGTAAGCACTTAGAGTCTAAGTGTCTCCTGTGTCTCTAGTGTCTGCAATGAGACTAGATCTGACCGAGAAGCTTACTAGTGAAGTGGACAGCCCAAACCCCAGATGGCCAAACTACACAAGCATCCCCGGGAGCAGCTGCTCACCTCCTTGTTCTCATAGCAACCCACTATCTACTTTCTGTTCTAATAGATTTGCCTCATCTGAAGAAATCAGGTAAACAGAGACCTACAATTAGTGTGTGTGTGTGTGTGTGTGTGTGTGTGTGTGTGTGTGTGTGTGTGTATACATAGCCTTTTGTGTCTGTTTTAATGTTGCTTAGTGAACTATGTATTCGCCCTAGTTGAAACATATATCGGTATGTAATCCTTTTTTATGCTAACATAATATTCCATCATATGGATATGCAATATTTTATTTCTTCATCAGATAACAGACATTGGGTTATTCCCATGTTTCAGCAGCAATGAGTAGCCTGTAAACATTTGTGTGCAGAATACTGTGTAGATAAATGCTGTTCTTTGTCTGGGTGTATCTGAAAGTGTAATTGCTAAGTTGTATGGTACTCCGTTCAAGTTGCTGAGAAACAGTCTGTGTTCCAAAGCAGCTACTCTTCCGTTTCTCCTGGCAGCACACATGGCCTCCAACTTTGCGCCTTCCCATGGACATCTACCGTTTTTATTTTCACTATCCTCCTGTGTACTATGGTTAAAATTTTTCACTCTCCAATGTCAAATGGCGTTCAGCATTTTTTCATGTTTTTAATTGATAATCTGTACTCTTCTTTGGGGAATGATCTATTCAAAGTTTTTGTACACTTTTAATTAGGTTATTTGTCTTTGGGTTGTTAACTCTGATTTCTCCTTATAAGTCTGAATTTGCCTTTATCAGATATAAAAACGTCTAAAGATGCTTCTTCTAATGAAAGAATTTGTTTTCACTATCTTGATAGTGTCTTTTGAAGTTCAAAAGTTCTCATTTTTGCTTATTGTAATTTACATATGCCCCTTAGTTTGCTTCTGTTTTTACTATCCTTTCTTTTGGTGTTTTAATTTTTCTTTTAATTGTGTGTGTGTGTGTGTGTGTGTGTGTGTGTGTCCCTAGGAGGCCAGAAGATTACCTGGAACTGGAATTACAACCAGTTGTGTGTCATCAGGTGGGTGCTGGAAATCAAACCAAGGTCCTCTGCCAAAGCACTAAGAGTTCTCCACTGCTGAGCCACCTCTCCAGCCATGTCCTTTCTAAAAAGCATTTCCTAATCCCAAGTCACAAAGACTGTACTTACACTTGTCTAAGTTTTTACTTCTTCCCTGTGTGTGTGTGTGTGTGTGTTATGCGTGTGTGGGGATACACATGTGTGGGATGTACGTACATGTGTACATGTGTGTCACACATGTGTGTGATGTACACATGTATAAATACATGCATACATGTGTATGTATATAAGATGAAGCTGCAGACAGCAGACTGCAGACTGTAGACTGCAGACAGCAGACAGCAGGCAACAGCCAACAGCCAGCCGGCAGTGGGCACAGCCAGCAGGCAATAGCCAGCAGGCAGCCGGCAGCGGGCACAGACAGCAGGCAGCAGAGAGCAGAGAGCAGGCAGCAGGCAGCGGGCAGCGGGCAGTGGGCAGCAGACAGCAGGCAGAGGGCAGCGGGCAGCAGACAGCAGGCAGTGGGCAGCAGGCAGCAGAGAACAGACAGCAGGCAGCAGAGAACAGACAGCAGGCAGCAGAGAACAGACAGCAGGCAGCGGGCAGCGGGCAGAGGGCAGCGGGCAGTGGGCAGAGGGTAGCAGGCAGCGGGCAGCAGGCAGAGGGCAGCGGGCAGCAGGCATGACAGCAGAAGCTGTGAGATCACATCTTAACTGATGCAGAGAAAGCAAACCGGGAGTCAGGTGAAGCTGTGAACTCTCATAGCTCACCCCCCAATGACGAATTTCCTCCAGCAAGGCCCAACAGCTTTCCCCAACAGCACCACCAACTGGGGACCAAGGGTTCAAGTTCCTGAGCCTGTAGGGGACATTTCTCACTCCAACCACCACACTTACCCATATGTTACAGATCCCTTAGTGTTTCCAAAGACAAGACCATACCATCTACAAAATTACATTGTTTTTATTCTTTACAAGTAGATACCATTTTTCCCCCTGCCTAATTGTGCTGGTTAGAACTTTCAGGATGATATCGAATAAAAGCAGTAAAAAATAAACAAATTTCTCTTCTTTCTAACATGAGATGGCAAGCTTTCAACCTTTAAGTAATGTTAGCAATGAGATTTTTATAGGGGTTCTTTACGAGGCTGAGGAAGTTTCCTTACATTTCTAGTTTATTTCATAGTGAAAAAGTGTTGGATTTTATCAGATGATTCTTCTGTCGGTACTGAGATAAAACATGACTTTTTTACTTTATTCTATTAATATGATTCATTATGTTGACTAATTTATATGGTGTATCATGTCATTTCCACCTGTATCCCTTAGATGCAGCATACATAGGAATGGTATTTAACCCTTTGTTGCTCCGTTTGGTTTGCTTATATTTTGTTAAGAATTTACACTCCTAAGGTACAGTGAATTAACAGCCAAAAACCTCCCTTCGGAGAAAGGGCTTTGCATATTGAGGAGTGTGCTGCCTACACATCTTTGTGAACTCTTTGGCTTTTTGTGCTCATAAATTCTATTCCAGAATTTATTCTACATATTATACATTCTATAACAGAATATTATATATTCTATAACAGAATATGCTTCTTAATGCCTCAATTCTTTTAAAATTGTCCAGACTAATTTATATCAATAAATATACAACTTGACATAAAGTCTATCACAGAGACTATGGCAATGCCCTGGGAAGAATGTGTGTTCTGCTATTGAATGGAGTGTTCTAAAAATGTCTGCTAGAACTATTTGTTTAGTTGTGTTGCTAAACCTTTCTGTGTTGATATTCTGCCCAATCGTCCTATTCATTATTAATGGATTAGTGAAACTCTCACTACTTTCTTATATTTTGCTAATTCTGCTCATTTTTACTTTGTGTATTTTGTGATTATATTCTTAGGTGTCCATATGTTTATGATGTTCAAATCTTCTTGGCAAGTTGACCACTTGACACTTCGTGCATATGTATGCAGGTATGTATGCATGCTCACATGTGCATGCTGGTGCACGAGCATGTAGCCCAGAGGCCAAATCTCATTGGCTGTCATTCTTCAGGAGCCATGCACGTTATTTTTAGAGACAGCACCTCTCCCTGGAACCTGGGATGCCCAGCCAGCTCCAGGGACCTTCCGATCTCTGCCTCCAAGAACTGGGACTGTAAGTGTGTGCCACCAGGCCCACTCCATACCTGGACAATTAGTACCGTCCTCACGCTCACGTGGCAAGCATTTTACCGACTGGGCTCTATCCTCAGCCTACCTTTCAGGCATTACAGAAGGCCCTTTGTATCTGCCACTTTTACTGACGCTCTTTATTTTGTCGTGCGACCTTAAAATACCATCTAGTGCCATTTTTCTTTAGCCTAGAGGATTCCTTTCAGTATTTCTTACAGGGAAAAAAAAAATTCTAGCAACAACCTGTCTCAGTACTTTATGTATTCGGGGCTGATGTAACTTCATTTTCATTTTCAAGTGGGGTTTTGCTGGCCTTGGGCCCTGTTTACATCATTTCCATCTTAGATGATCCCAACTGACCCATCCTGAAGTTGGCTTATTCTGCCTTTTGTCTGCTCCAACTTGCTGAGCCCCTGGCAAATATTTCATTTTCATTACTGTACTTTTCACTTCCGTCATTCCTATTTAACTTTCTCCTGTCCTTTTGGGGGGTGTTGAAGATTAAGCCCTGGGCCTTACACATGCGAGGCAAGTGCTCTACCACTAGGCTATGTTCTCAGCCCTTCTTTTTTATTATTTATAAATTATATCTCTTTGTATAGAATCTTACAGGGAGTTAGCATCCTCACACGCTCCTAAGTTCCCTGAGTATACTTACCTGATTCAAAGTAGCTTTCTAGAAAGCCCAAACTACAGGCCTCTTGGCATCCGGCCTCTGTGGACTTTTCCCCTGCGCTTGGCATCGACTTTCTCACTTCCTTTCATGCCTCATCAGTTTCTGCTGAAAACGGAGGTTTTACTTAATATAACAAGGAAACTTTAGAATACAGACTCTCCCACTTTCCTGCAGTTTGTGGTTGTTGGTATTTATTATTTCTGGTCCCAGTTCAGTGACTTCTGAAGCTGATTCCATGAGGTCTATATTCACTGCGGGCTTCTTTGGATGCTTGCAATTAATGTGTTTTCTGCTGAACAACTGTATGTGTTTGGCATGATTTCAATACTCAACAGAAGGATTCGTGATGCTGCCTTACCTTTCACTTCCTGGTTGTCCAAGGCTTCATGATAAGGAAGACCTACGTCAGAAGTGTGATCTCTGGGCCTTTCCTTTGTTACATGAGATCACGCACACGATCCTGAAATGTGTGTGAAATTGTTTTAGTCTTCCAGAGAGATACTGACTGGAGCTTTTGAAGGCCTCTATGAATGAATCAGTCCCCAAACTGTTAGGTCATGTGTTACTACAATTAATATTTACCAGTCCAGGAACCTGAAGTTTCAATGTTTGCCTCTCGATGTTTCGGGCAAAATTCCCCAGGACAAGGATGCTCACAACAGGTGACACAAGTCACATAAAGACAGGCTTCCCAAGAAAGCACTAGAAAAGTCAAATGAGGACGTCCTCTGGCCTGGGACTAAATGAACTCCAGCCCCATTCCCCCCTGTCTAGGAGCTAGAATCCTACTGATCCCTGTGTTGTGGATTGTTCAGGGCTACCGTGAGAAGGAGGAACTTAACAGGACAAATTTGAGCATCATACATATCTCTGTCCTTACCAGAACTTAACCATTTTACTAGGTGTTTTTATATCCTCAAAGTTCATTGAGTCACAAGCAAAATAAATATGCACACATGTGGACACTAAGTTGCTGAAACCCACTGATAGAACATCTAAAACATCTAAAGAAAAAAGGCCATGTCACAAAAGGGGAGATGCAAAGAGCATCATTTGCCAAGAAATAATGACACCCGCAATCCCCGCATGTGGAAGGTTAAGTTCATGGGGAGCTGCTACAGAGTAAGCTCCAGTCCAGTCCGGCAACACTGACTTCTAACCAGAAATAATGCCATGCATTAAATTATTGAAGGAAAATCAGCAACCTAAATTCTCTAGCTGTTAAAAATAAGTATATCTCAACAATGATGCAATGATGCCAAGACAGGTTCAGACAAAGCAAATCCAGAACAATTTACTGCAGCAGACCTTCAGGTGGAAGGGAGATATGTGAATAGCATAACAATTCTCCTCTAACTTATGACTTCATTAAAAGATAACAGGTTGTTTAAAAGAAATTTCCATGTGTTATATGATCCATACATACCTGAGACTCCCTATTTGTGGTTCCTTTTAATAGAGCATGCTGTGATAAATAGATGTACAGTCTCGGGTGAAACCGAAGCAGAACAGAATTTGAACCCAGTTTGAGTCAAAACGAACTCAGGACAAATTCACGGGCAGCAGATGGACTGCACACACTGCAGACACCTATACACTCAATATAGGTCTCCTTTCTCAGTGACAACAGTTAGCCTACACCTCTCTGCCTCCTGAAAACCTCTCTTCCAGAGTCAGTTATAAACACACACACACACACACACACACACACACAACTGTCCAGGATTACCCAAGGTCACCATAGGCAATGCCAGAATTAGAATTTACTCCTCTAGTATCCTGTGCAAGTGAATAAAGCTAGCCATAGGTTATTAAAGCCCCATGACCAAGGTTGGCTATCTCCCTACAGTTGTTGATGCGGAAGCCACTAAGTCCCAGAAACAATATGAGCAATTGCCACTGCTATTTGTTGACCACCAGACCTAGATGGTGAGATCCTGTTCACAGTACATGAAGCTATCATAAAAACATAGAAAAATCATAATGTGGTACTGAGCTGGAAGCGTCCTCTATGTTAGCTGTCCTTCAGACTGCTATTCCGGTGGTCGAGACAAGTTTTTATCAACTACATCACTCAGCTGTAGACTTTGCATGCAGCACCACTGAGTAGCCAGATAAGATGTGCCCATTGGTACAAATGATGTCAAGTCTCTTACAGGGATAACTAACACTTTGTACTTGGCCTTTGGGCCCATTTCACAGAAGGAAATTCACTTCCAGTGCTATAAACCTACTCAAAACCCAAGACTGGGAAAGTCGTGGGCCCTAGTAAGGAATCCGCTGCTGTTGTTTGGCTTAGTAGGTGTGGTAGGTATTCTCTCTCTCTCTCTCTCTCTCTCTCTCTCTCTCTCTCTCTCTCTCTCTCTCTCTCTCGACACTAATTCAGTGTTACTTATAAAATACCAGTGGTTCTTAAAGTTGTTTATGGTGAGTTTCATTATTTTTACAAAACATGAAATATTAATACCTTTAAAATTTTGAAGGTTAATATGCTATGTCTAGTCAGCTACTAAAGACTAGAAGTCTGCTTATGCTAGATCAAAAATCTAAACTAAAACACAGATATATAAAATTCAAGGCAAAAAATATTCTTACACGCAATAAAGGCTCTCATTGTCCCAACACTTCTGTGCATAGTATCTTGCTTCTGTCAGACCACCAGCATCTTCAGAGGCTTGTACCAGGCACCACCCTGAGATTCCACTTTACTCCTAGGAAAGTCTCTGGACAACACTTGACTGAACCTGCACTCGATCCTGATCCTTAAGGAGATTTGCAGAAAAAGACTTTTTCCAGTTTTATATTCACCTTAGAATACAAAACAGTTTGTCATTGGCCAGTGTTTTATTTTAGAACAAAATGGTTGCATACGGCTTACCCCAGGATAGAGCTCTGTAGTTCTTCATGGTGTTAAAAATGAAAATGGCCTTGGAGGAAAGACTATTTCCACAGATATCTCACTGTGGCAGTGGCGAGGGCTCAACGGTGAAAGTTGCTCTACCTCAAGTAACGAGGATCTTTATGGCTGAGGGTACACTCCCTCTGCATGCTTCATACCAAGAGAGGGGCCAAAAGAAAATTACTAAGTAGTCTTCAGGAAATGTTCACCTTTCTCACAAGAGGACTAGTAGGTCACAAGTCACACCATGGAAGTGATCACAAGCTTCTTCAGCAATAGATAACCTATCCGAAGGTTTCAGGACAGGTGGTTTCAGTTACATCTAGGGCAAGCCAAGCACTGAATCTACACACACACACACACACACACACACACACACACACACACACACACACATACACTGTGATAGTTTGCATATGCTTGGCCCGGGGAGTGGCACTGCTTGAAGGTGTAGCCTTGTTGGAGTAGGGTGTGTCTCTGTGGGGGTGGGCTTTAAGACCCTTTGTCATAGCTGCCTGGAGGCCAGTCTTCTAGTGGCTTTCAGATGATGAAGATGTAGAACTCTCAGTTCCTCTTGCACTATGTCTGTCTGGTCGCTGCCATGTTCCCACCTTGGTGATAATGGAGATAATGGACTGAACCTCTGAACCTGTAAGCCAGCCCCTATGAAGCCATCTTTTAGACAAGAGGAACATGTGAGATGCAACACCTGCTTCTGAACATTTTTAAATCAGTAAAGTGTCCTCACTAAAGGTTTTGACTAGTTCAAAATTGTATCACTGTATCCAGAACTGGTGGTGGAAATACCATATTACATTTCTTTAGATATGGGCATGCAACATAGTCTTTAATACATGTAACCAGATGTTACTATTTCTTCAAGAATGTTACTTCAACCTCAGGATATTAGCACGTCTAGGAAGCTGACAGAGCTTTTGTTAAACTCAGACACAGTTCCTGAGACACTTCTACACAATATGGGATTTCGGGAATTTACTTTTTAGCAACTACTGAAATAGATCTTGTGAATCTTGGGAGGCAAGTAAGCTATGTGAAAATAAATAAGTCACAGGGATTTTTAATATGTATTTATTCAAAATGAAGGGAAAGGCACATGATTCACAATATATGCATCTTGAGCTTAGAAATGTTTCTCGTCATTATCTAACAGTATGTGGTTTTATAAAAACAAACTCCCAAACAGTAATAGGACAGCCTTTTACTCGAAAATGCATATGGTTCCCTGGCTAAAAATAGTACAAATGATGGAGCTTCCAAAGACAAAGTAATCTCCTGGGGACAGAATTAGTTATGCTCCCTATGCCTGCACACTGCAAAGCTGAACTATATTTAAGGCTGTTTATAAGAATTAAACAAAAACTTAAAAGAGGAAACCCCTCTTCGAGAGGTTTTATAACGTTTTGAAAACTGCATTATACATTCTTGACGTAATTTAACTAGTTTGCATTTATGCTGTGCCTTCCCGTACATATCCACTTTCAAATGCTTTCTAAAGACCCAGGAAGGCTATGTAAGAACTGCTCAACGGAGTGGACACGCTCAGAAACACGTGGCATGCCCGCGGCTGGCTCTCACTTTCTCCATGTCCCACCAGACACGGTCCCTAGGGACTTCTGTGCTCCAGTCTGGGAGGGCGGGCGACTTGGCACAGCCTCTCCCAGGGTGGGAGAGGAGAGCTGCTGACTCACGACCAAAGCGGGCTGGCTGCTCTCCCTCCCTCCCTCTCCAGCCCTGCCGAGAGAGAACACTGTGGGAAGGAACCCCCCCAGACCCCAGTGTTCCCATCACAGCCTCACAGCCCGCAGGCGAGGAAGAGGATGGAAACTAGAATGAGTTAAAGAGAGTGGAGCTGAGGAGAAGAAGGAAGCGCAAGAGTGGATCTTCCATCCCAGCCTGGGCTTGGGGAAAGAAAAAAAAAAAAAAAATCCTCTGCCCCGCCCCCACTGGGCCAGCTGGACAAGCCGCCTGGCAGGTCTGTGTGCATTCAGTGACTAAAATCCTTAAATCCTTCAGCCAGACTCCTACAAACGTGTGTGTTTTGAAAACCAGTTTCTCTTCCCAAACCCTCTTCCCATTTTCACTCCTGTCTTGTCATAAGGATGAGCTGCCTAAGAAAACATTTAAGCCTTCTGTTGTCAACTGGACACTGAGCCCCTGCTCTGCCCTGGATGGAAATCTATAATTCTGAGCACCCGAGGATCTGGAGGCCTTGTTTCATCCAGCCAGGAATTCAGCGTTAACAATAAAATAAAAGGTCTCTCTCTCTCTCTCTCTTTTTTTTTATTATTATTATTATTCCCCAAAGCAGTTTCATGGTTCTAGGTGTAAATACACCATGATAGGCAAGAAGTCATGGCAGTTGCCTCTGAGGCAGTGTGGAGATGACAGGAAGGAGCACAAAGAGAGCATTCTGAAATGGTGGTAACATTCTGAGCCAACCCTGATCAGGGCTTACAGCTGTGTGCATTTATCCTAAGTCTGTCAATCCACTGTGTATGTGTACATTTCATTCTTTTTTTTAAATTCACTTTACATGTAGATCACAGTCCTCCCTTCCCCTTCTCATTCCCCCCATTGCCCCTCCCTTTCTCTGCAGAGAAGGTGAGACACCCCACCTTGGGTATCACTCCCTACCCTGCAGGACTAGGCATATCCTCTCCCACTGAGGCCCAACCAACCAGTTCAGGTAGGGGAAGAGGATCCAGTGGCAGGGAACAGAGAGAGACTAAGATAACCCCTGCTCCATTTGTTAAGGGAGCCGCAGGAAAACCGAGCTGTACATTTGCTATAGATGTGTATGGGGTCTAGGTTCAGCTCCTGCGTGCTGCCTGGTTGGTGGCCCAAGCTCTGTGCACCCCTATGGTCTCAGGTTAGCTGACTCTGTGGCTCTTCTTGTGGTGTCCTTGGTCCCTACTCCTTGCTCACTTTCATCCCCCATGATTCCAGTAGACTTCCCAGGCCCCACCTAATGTTAGGCTGTGGGTCCCTGCGTCAGCCTCCATCTGCTGCTAGATGAAGCCTCTCAGGAGACAGTTGCGCTAGGTTCCTATCTTGCAAGCATAGCAGAGTTAGTAGTGTCAGGGGGTGGCTCTCTCACATGGGGTGGGTCTCAGGTTGGGGCTGCAGGTTGGGGCTGTCTTTGATTGGCTGTTCCCTCAATCTCTGCTCCCCTCTTTATTCCTGCACATCTTGTAGGCAGGACAAAACTTTGGTTAAAGGTTTTGCGGGTGGAAGTCCTGCCTGACTACAGGAGGTGGCCATTTCAGTCTCTATATCTCCCTCTAGTAGGAATCAAAGCTAGAGTCACTCCCATAAACTCCTGAATCCTCTCCAGTCCTAGGCCTCCTGCTAGTCACCAGAGATCCCCACCCCACCCACACTGTTACCATTCTCACTCCCAGCCCTCCCTCCCTTTACCTAATCACCATGACCATTCCCCTCCTCACCCCTATTCCCACCCCTTCCCTTCTCTCCACCCACCTCTGATGACTATTTAGTTTCTCCTTCTGAGAGACATTCACACATCTTCCCGAGGGACCTCTTTATTGCCCAGTTTCTGTGGGTCTGGGGATTGTAGCATGGTTATCCTGTAATTTATGGCTAATGTCCTCTTATAAGTGAGCACATACTGTATGTGTCTTTCTGGATCTGGGTTATCTCCCTCAGGATGATATTCTCAAGTTCCATCTATTTGCCTGCAAAATTCATGATGTCTTTGTCTTTAATAGCTGAATAGTATTCCATTCTATAGATATACTACATTTTCTTGATTTTTCAGTTGAGGGACATCTAAGTTGTTTCCAGTTTCTGGCTATTATAAATAAAGCTGCTATGAACATAATTAAGCATGTGTCCCTGTGGTATAGTGGGGCACCTTCTGAGTATATGCCCAGGAGTGGTATAGCTGGGTCTGGCGGTAGAACTATTCCCAGCTTTCTGGGAAAGTGCCAAATTGATTTCCAAAGGGTTTGTACAAGTTTGCACTCCCACCGGCAGTGGAAGAGTGTTCCCTTTATTCCACACCCTTGCAAGTACATACTATCATTTGAGCTTTTTATCTTAGCCGTTCTGACAGATGTAAGACAGGAATTTCAGGGTTGTTTTGATTTACATTTCCGTAACGACTGAAGATATTGAACATTTCTTTAAGTGCTTCTCATCCATTAAAGATTCCTCTATTGAGAATCCTCTGTTTATTTCTGTATCCCATTTTTAAATTGGATTATTTGGATTGTTGGTATCTACGTTCTCGAGTTCTTTATATATTTTGGATACTAGCCCTCTGTCAGATGTGGGGTTAGTAAAGATCCTTTCCCAATCTGTAGGCTGCTGTTTTTGTCCTATTGATGGTGTCCTTTGCCTTATAGAAGCTTTTCAGTTTCATGAGGTCTCCTTTATCAACTGTTGATCTTAGAGCCTGAGCAATTGGTATTCTGTTCAGGAAGTTGTCTCCTCTACCAATGAGTTCAAAGCTATTCCCCACTTTCTGTTCTATTAGATTTAGTGTATGTATATGTTTTACATTAAGGTCTTTGATTCATTTTGACTTGAGATTTGTGCAGAGTGATAGATATGGATCTATTTGCATTCTTCTACATGCAGATATCCAGTTAAACCAATATCATTTGTTGAAGATGCTTTCTTTTAACCATTGTATAGTTTTTGCCTTCTTTGTCAAAAGTTAAGTGTCCATAGGTATGTGGGTTTATTTCTGTGTCATTAATTCAATTCCACTGATCAACCTGACTGTGTCTGTACCGATCCCCACTGATCAACCTGACTGTGTCTGTACCGATCCCCACTGATCAACCTGACTGTGTCTATACCCATACCATGTAGTTTTTATTACTATTGCTCTGTAGTACAGCTTGAGATTAGGGATGGAGATACCTTCAGAAGTTCTTTTATGTTCAGGATTGTTTTAGCTATCCTGGGTTTTTTGTTTTCCCATATGAAATTGAGAATATTTTTCAAGGTCTGTAAAGAATTGTGTTGGAATTTTGACGGGAATTGTATTGAATCTGTAGATTGTTTTTAGTAAGATGACCATTTTCACTTTGTTAATCCTACTGATCCATGAGCACAGATCATCTCTCTATCTTCTGGCATCTTCCTCAATGTCTTTTTTCAGAGATTTGAAGTTCTTGTTATAAGATCTTTACTTGCTTGGTTAAAGTTACACCAAGATATTTTATATTATTTGTGGCTATTATAAAGGGTGATGTTTCCCTAATTTCTTTCTCACCCATTTATCATTTGCATAAGGGAGAGCAACTGATGTTTTTTGGAGTTAATTTTGTATCCAGCCACTTTGCCAAAAGTGTTTATTGGCTATAGGGATTCTCTAGTAGAATTCGGGGGTCACTTATGTTTAATATCATCTACCTAGAGTTAAAGACAATGCAGACTGAATGACTTGAGATAACATGTATTGGACTCTACACTTACTTTGGAATGTATCCAAAAACTAAGGTGTGTTGATAAATAGATGGAGTGGGTTGATTCATCTGTTGGTGATAAAGAGAGTCTATTAAGACATCAGTTATGGAGTAAACACGGTGATCCAGGAGGGCTGTTCATTGCAGGATTCTTTCAGCTTTCCTGAAAGTTCAAAGACTTTATAATAAAAGAGTGATTTAAAGCAGTTCAGGAATGATACTGAATTTGAGATTTCCTTTTCAATGTCCCATTAGGAAGAATACAGGTGTTAAATATGACTCATATCTATCCAAAACACATATACATATATATTCATGTATATCCATAGGTCGCAGATACATATAATTCATATGTTACATCACTAGAGTGATTTAAAAGGCATGGTGCCAAATAAACCAAGCCAACATTTTATTTTCTCTTTCACACCCAGACATCTGTCACCATGAAATGAGAACTGATTTGCTCTCTACATAGAAAGGCACTATACATATTTGGAGACCTGCTACAGAATGTCACAGTAAGATGATGGAAATAACTTTCCTGCTTGCCTTCTGAGTCTACTCATGAATGGCACTTCCACATTGCTGCTCTCTTAGATTAAGTTACCAAGGAAAGCAGTTATAAACTTGACTTGACACAGGAGGAAAAAGCTATGACAGAGATATAAACAATCTTGTCTTCATTTGTGGCTGACTGCTCCTAAAGGGTCTGTAGTGCTTCCAATAAAAAAAAAAAAAAATACATCACAAAACAGGTATTTGTAAAGGGTTTGACCTGTGTAGGCATGGTTATCTGGCATTATACTACACTGAATACGCTTGCAGCAGGAAGAAGAATTGTGTCTACCTTTAATAAATGTCATGAATTTGTGTTTAAAAACTCAGCAGCGGTTGATTAAATATAAGGAGAGAACACTAGGACCAAGAACAATATCAGTGCACGGCAACTCTAGACTGAAAGAGACACTGCCTGGAGTGAAGAGCTTTTAGTCACTCTCTGAGAAACAAAGTACAAACCCACTGACTTTCTCAGTTAAGTACCTAACAGAATGCTGTAAAATCTGCTGCTGTGTCCAGCTGTGTCAAGCTGTGTCAAGCTGTGTGAGATTGTTGTTTTATGGGTTTTGTGCTGCTGGGACTCAAACCAGAAGAGAGCAAACACTAGGCCTTGAAGTTGTGGAGAGCATTTGCCTACATCACTGGCAGGATTCTCAACACAATCACAACAAAAACAAAGTCTGGTCAAAGATTCTACTCCCAGTCCTGGTCAAGTTCACGGTAAGCATCCAGATAGAGGCTTGGGAGGTGGCACTGTGGTCCCGCAAACACGAGGGCCAGGTTGCATCCTCAGAACTCTGTAAAAGCCTACTCCTGATGCCATAATTGCAGCACTCAAGATGTGTGTGGACACACACACACACACACACACACACACCCCAATGGTTATCTCAAGAGAAGATAAAATTAATTAATTAATTTCAGACAATAAAATTAAAAACTACTTCTAAGAGTTATTGTAGTAGACAGAAGTAAACCAAAGCAGAGTATAAGGTTTCATCTCAGCCTATTCTCTATAAATGAGAAAAATATACAACACCTTTTTAGTTTTGTTTTTTTTCAAAACAGGGTTTCTCTGTGTGCCCCTGGCTGTCCTGAAACTCAATTTGTAGACTAGGCTGGTCTTGAACTCACAGAAATCTTCCTGCCTCTGACTTCCAAGTACTGGGCAGTGCGCCACCAAAATCCTACATTTTTGCTGAGCTGGGGAGTGTTTTTTTTTTTAATGCCAGAATGCAATAGATGTCTTTTATCTATTACCCTGCACTCTACCTTGCTTCTCCCTCTTAACCTGGCCAGTGTTGGGGGAGTGGAATGTTCTGATCACCTGCTTGTTCATCTACTTATCAACATGTGGAAGCACTGGTCCTGGGCCTCTAGGGGCTGACAGTTTGACCCAGCTGTCCTCAGCCTTCTGACTCACATTATGAGCCAGGCGGCTCTTTGGGTTGTGCTGCGGGATACTGGACAACATCCCTGGTGTCCACCCCCTAAATGTCAGCCGCATTCCTCTGCCCCACCTGAGGCATCCAAACCAACTCCAGACACTGTCGGACCTTCCAGGCTGGGAAGATGGCACCATGCTATGAAAATTCAGCCCTGTGCTATTCATTGTAAGGGGCCAGTTCCTTAGACTTATCTGTAGATTTGGGGAGTTCATTTGAAGATGGCCTGAAGGAATTTCTAGTCTATTCCTATGAAGAGGGTTTGGAAAGTCAGGAGGGTCACCAGCAGTGTCCGTGTCAGTGTGTGTATGGAAGATGGAGCTCTTCAAGCATTCAGGTCAAAGAAAAAGAAATGAACTCCTGGCAACTCCTGGCATTTCCTCCATTAAAAGAATTTATGAAGACCATAAAAAACCTAAGGAGTTAATAATATAAATTGTTGAAATCTTAGATCATTTTTTAAAGGCACAGAGGATTAGAGACTATTGTTTGTGAAATAAGTGCCCTAATACTTCAGGCATTATATGACCAAGTCTTGGGGTGTTGTTCCAGAGGAAGAAATATTTAAAAAATGACCAGCAGGCTTCCCATACTACTATCGGCCACTCTCTGTCCTGGCAAGGTCCCGCCAGGCTAATCTCAGCCTGCTAACTCTCCACCGGGGCCAGAGCTCCTGAGTTCCCTTTGCTGTCACACCAGCCCCATGCAACAACTATTCACCCTGTGGTCAGCCACCATGACACCCAGCAGCCCGGTAGAAGCAAAACTCTAGAAGCTTATAATTAACCAAACAGATTTATATATCAATAAATTCTCAATTCACAAGATGCCAACATAATAATTTCAGAACCAGTTGATAATGATAAAAGCTGCCCACCTAGATTAGACAAAATATCCCACTTAATCTAACCTTTATGATATCAAACTACCTGTGGCTATTTAAAGCCAGGCTGGTTCAGGTTCTTCCTCCTGTCCATCGGCCTCCATCTTGGCTTTTTTTTTTTTTTTTCTCCTGAGACACTTTCTGTCTCTGCAACTCTTAGCTCCGCCTCCCTTTTCCCTGTCCAAATGCAGGCCTCCTGCTGCACTAATATTTTAGTGTGATTGGACAGGGAAAAATCCTGTCACATAATCTCATTGTGACTTTTATAAATTCTTGTTTTTCTTGAATAATACTAAAAATGAAACCAGTGAATATAATTTCAGGAATAACTTGACATACATTCCAAGAATGAAAACATCCATTGGTCTGGCTTGATCCACGTATGGAAATCATAGGATGGAAAGGATGAATTCTAAACTGGCTCCACCAGTGCTGTATCTTGTCAGGCTCTGATGGAGGTGGTGAAGTGCAGACATTTGGAGGAGGCCTGGAATGCAGGTGCTCTGAACTGGTCCATATGTTTCCAAAGCCTCGCAAGCAAATGGCAAGGTGTTGATCTTTTGGGGAAGGTGGGGAAGGGGAGCTTAGATTCACCCAGATGGGCTCAGCCCCTCCGAAGTGTCAATCAGGGTCAGCAGACCAGGTGAGCAGGAGTGTCACCTGTGGCTTTGCTGACTAGCAGCCTCTTGATCAAAGCATGAAGGTTCATCATGAAGTCAGTTGTTCAAGATCTGTGGGAAGAAAATCTTCAGGACCAGTGGCCATCAGAAACTCCAAAGGCAATCAGGTTGATTCACTGTTACTTTTATTTAAAGAAAAAAAAAAACTTAATGCTAACTGATCAGAAACAATGCCTATAAAATCCCCAGCAGTTTAAGGTAAGGAGATAGGATGCTGGGAATGTTGGATTTGAGGTTAGCCTCACATCATGAGATTCTGACTTAAAATACCCCCACCCCCAAAAGTCAGGAAACAGGGCAAAGCAGTTTTAATGTCATTAATAACCAAATCTCCTGAGCTAATCACAGTCAGTATTTTTCTATAAATCTTCCTTTTTCTAGGTGTCTGAAAATATTCCTTCCTTCAAAAGTGTTATATTTGTCACTGGACATGGTGGCACATGCCTGATTCCCAGCACTCAGGAGAAAGAGGCAGAAGAATTGTGAGTTCAAGGTCAGTCTGAGCTATGAGGTAAGATTCTGACTAAAAGAAAAAGTGTTTTATTTTTATATTATACTATCTCATAACCTTAGGGATATTATACTATCAATGCTAATATATTCTGTGTCAGTGTGTTACTAGCTGCATTCCAGCTTATAGTCTTAACAACATAAACTATTCAATTTATCCTTTGTGCCTGGATGTTAAATGACTTCTGAGTTTGGTAAGGAGTGGCACTATTAGGAGGTGTGGCTTTGTTAGAGTGGATGTGGCCTTGAGTAGGACATGTTTCATGAGAGTTGGGCCTTGAGGATTTCAGATGCTCAAAGGCCTACTGTCACTCTCTTCCTGCTGCCTGCTAATCCAGATGTAGAACTCTTGGCTCCTTCTCCAACACCAGGTCTGCTTGTGTGTCGTTGTGGTTTTTGCTATGGATGACAATGGACAAAATCTCTGAATAGTAAGCTAATCTGTGATCCTTTGAATAGGAATGGCTCCCATAGACTCAGGTGTTTGAAGGCTTGGCTCATAAGGAGTGGCACCACTAGGAGGTGTGGCCTTGTTGGGAGAAGTGTGTCACTGCAGGGGTTGGCTTTGCTCAAGCTATACCCAGTGTGGCACATAATTGCCTTCTGCTGCCTGTGAATCAAGATGGAGAATGCTCAGTTCCTTCTCCAACACCATGTCTGCCTGAACACTGCCGTGTTTCCCACCATGGTGATTATGAAGTAAACCTCTGAAACTGTAAGCCTGCCCCAATTAAATATTTTCCTTTATAAAAGTTGCCTTGGTCATGGTGTCTCCTCACAGCAATAAAACCTTAACTAAAGCAGAAGTTGGTACCAGGAATTAGTGTATCGCTGTGATAGGTCTGACCACGCTTGTCTTTGGAGTCACGTGGATGTGGGGACTTTGCATTAGGTAAGCAGTAGAATGATTTATGGGCTTAATGGGCCACACTACTAGAAGCATGAAAGACAATGGTGCTGAGGGTGATTTGAACTGTGGGGAGCCTAGCTCAAGAGATTTCAGAGAAGAAGAATTTGAGTATGATGCCTATAGATCGTTTTGGTGATATTTTGGTGATGGATGTGGCTGCTTTTTGCCCTTGTCCAAAGAGTCTGCCTGAGGCTAAGGTGAAGAGATTTAGACTAATGGCACTGGCAAAAGAAATCTCAAAACAGCCTAGTATAGACCCTGCCCTATGGTTTTGAAGAGCAAGATCAATTTGATTAAATGTAGCAAGCTGAACAAGGAAAAATTTAAAATGTGTGGTTCAAGGAAAAAAGGGCCACCAGGAAGTGGAATGGAGCTAAATAGATTCATGGAGATAAACAGATTAAGAAATGGAATAAAGGAAAATGGCCTCAGAAAACAATATCACCTAGCTAATCTTCCATCTTGTGAAAAGAAATTAAAGAAAAGCTTAGGTCCAGGCATGGTGGTACACCCCTTTAATCCCAACACTCAAAAGACAGAGGCATGCAGATCTCTGAGTTCAAGGACAACCTGGTCTACACAGCAAGTTTCAGGACATCCAAGTTTAGGCAGTGAAGGAAATAATCAAAACCAGAAAGCTGGTGAAGATGAAATTGAAAGAGGGGGCCATGGACCAACCCCATAAGCAGCAGAACTTGGCAGCTTTGTTTACATGGTTCTGGCTTTAGCATCAAGGGTAGAAGAAAGGGTTATGGACTCCCCCTTGGAGGCTAAGAAAATCTGCTGAGACTAGTCAGATGGCAGGGTGTCCCTGCATAGAGACCCAGAGTCTACTGTGTGAAAGAGGTTATGGAATCTCCCTCCTCAACTCACAAAAGCTTCTGAGGCCTGGTGCACAGCAGGGGTGTCCCTGACTAGAGACTCAGAGAGACCATTGTGTAAAACTGTCAGGATGAATTTTGGATTGCCTTGGAGACTCCAAGATGTTGGAGATTCCTGCTAATTCCAGGGGATTCCTGCTAAGGAGAGCTGTTAGCCCAAGAGAAAGAAGAATGTTTCAGTCAACAAAACTGAAAGGAGTTAGAGATGAAGAGCGCTTTGACATCAGACATGGAGTTTCAGGGTTTGAAGTTTGCCCAGCTGGTTTTGGGACTTCTTTGGTCCAGTAATTCCTCACTTATAGAACTGTAATGTATATGCTGAGCCACTGTATGTTGTATGTTGGAAGTATGTGATCTGCTCTTTTATTTTGATTTTATAAGGGATTAAAGCTAAGAGAGTGAGTGCCATGAGTCTCAGAAGAGACGTTGGACTTTGGACTTTTAAACATTGTTGAAACTGTGATAGGCCATGGGGACTTTTGAAGTTGAACTAATTGCATTTTGCATCATATTATGGCTACAATCCTATGGGGGCCAGGGAGTAGAATGTGGTGGTTTGAGTAGATATGGTCCCCGTAGACTCATGTGTTTGAGTAGTTGGCAATAGGGAGTGGCGCTATCAGGAGTTGTGACCTTGTTGGAGTATGTGTGATCTTGTTGGGAGAAATGTATCACTGTGGGGATGGGCTTTGATGTCTCCTGTTTTCAAGCTATGTTTTCCTGCTGCTGCCAGAGGATGAGGATGTAGAACTCCTTCTCCAGCACCATGTTTGCCTGTATGCTGCCATGCTTCCTGCCATGACAATAATGGACTAAACCTCTGAAACTGTAAACCAGCTCCAGTTAAATGTTTTCCTTTATAAGAATTGCCATGATCATGGTTTCTCTTCATAGCAATAAAACCCTAAGACACAGCCCCAATTAAATGCTTTCGTTTATAAGAGTTGCCACGTTCATGATGTCTCTTCACAGCAATAGAAACCCTAACTAAGACCAATAATAGTATTAAAAACCACAAGGCCAGATGTGTGGAGTTCAGTGTCCAGGTGTCCAAGTGCTTCCCTAACATGTATGAGTCCCTAAGTTCAACCCCAGAGACTGGGGGACTCTGAAATAAGTATTTCTCTGTGTAAACTATATTTATTTGTCCAATCACTTCCTGGGGGTAAATTCTCAGTATAATTTTTTAGTCAAAGTAATTTTTAAAGGTTTTTACATTTTGTCATGCTCTGGTGTTTAACTGTAGTATTTCCATTATAGGCACTTGCCTAGCATATGCAAGGTCCCGGGCTAGCCCACCATGCTCTAATTGGGCATGATGTCACACACTTACCATCTTAGAGCTTGGGAAGCAGTGCTGGCTAGTTTTTATGGCAACTTGACACAAGCTAGAGTCATCTGAGAGGAAGAAACATCTTTGAGTAAAGATCTCCAAAAGATCAGGCTGTAGACAAGTCTCTAGGGCATTTTCTTAATTAGTGATGCTGGAGGGCCCAGCCCACGGAGGGTGGTACCATCCCTGGGCTGGTGATTCTGGGTTCTACAATAAAGCAGGTTGAGCAAAGCCATAAGACCAAGCTGATGAGCAGCACTCCTCCATGGCCTCTGCATCAGCTCCTACCTCCAGATTCCTGCCCTGCTTGAGTTCCTTTCCTGACTTCCTTCAATATGAAAATGTGAGTGAAATAAACCCTTTCTTCCCCCAAATTGCTTTTGATCATGATGTTTCATCACAGCTATAGAAACCCTGACTAAAACAGGAGTGGAGCCAGGAAAATCACAAGTTCAATTTGTAAGTCTTGGGCCAACCTGGACTAGCCAGCAAGACCACTGCAAAACAAACAAGAAATGACTGTGTTTTTGTTCGTTATTGGTTTCTTGAATATAAGGAGTTTGTCATAAGGTTAAAGTAGAAATTTTTCCTCATAGTTCTTCCACTGCCTCTTAAACTTAACCGGCTTTGGTGAAATTTTTCAAATGAGAAGTTTGCTTATGAGTCCCACGCTTCCCCAAGTAAGATACCCTCTGCTTGAGAGAGAGAGCAGTTAAGAGGCTCAGACAAATATATGTAAACAGACCAGGAGCAACTAGGTCAAAAATGTAAGTGAGAAAGAAAGAGCTGCTTATGAAACCAAAGGACTGCATTGGTTAGTTTTTGTTCTTAACCTAACATAGACTAGAGTCCCCTGGGAAGAGGGAACCTCAATTGAAGAAGCGTCTCCATCAGATTGGTCTGTGTGCATATCTGTGGGGAAATTGTCTTAATTAAAGACTGACAGTACCACTGTAGATGGTCCCATACCCGGGCAGCTGGGCCTAGGCTGCTTAAGAAAGGTAGCTGAACAGGCCCAAGGAAAAGCACTAGTTACCAGCACCCCTCCATGCTTTAAGATCTGCCTTGAGTTTCTGCCTGGGCTTCCCTGGATGATGGACTGCAACCCTGTCCTCTCCTCCCAAGTTGCTTTTAGTCATGGTGTATATCCCAGCAACAGAAAGCAAACTACAGTACTACCCATGAGCTCATGAACAAGCGAGCCAGACCCTCCGTGGATCCTGCCTTCAAGTTCCCACCTTGAGTTCTTGCCCTGATTTTCCTCGCTGATGGACTGTGACCTGGAAATGGAGCCAAGGAAACCCTTCCCAAGTTACTTTTGATCAGGGTAGTTTATCACAGTAAGTAAACTAGGATAGACTGGCACCAGACTCAATCCAGATAGTCTGCAACAGCAGCCATATGGTGGCAGTTCCTATAAAGGAATTCCAGAATTGATCCTATCATCCAAAAGTTACAGAGCTATCAGAATGTATTTACAGATTAAGTAGGTAAATTAAGAATGACCCACAAGAAAACAGTGCTTGCCAACTTCAGACCCTTGCATCCAGAGAGCCATCACGGCCACTGCACACTCTAAGCACATGAATGCGAAAAGACTATGGAGTGGAAGCCAGGCTCACAGACAGAGTGGAGAGAGAGAGGTGACAATCAGACACCTTTCCACCAAAGATGAAATGGCATCTGGGGAAGGCTGGCTTTTGTTGTGTTGTGTGGGGTACATACAGAGACGACCCTCCCCTCTCTGATTAGAAACAATATCAGCATGCCCTGGAACTGGGTCACTGCAGTCGTGATTACATAAAGAACGATGTATAGAGCAAAGATGATGTCATACTCGAATAGAACAGGCCCTTAATCCATGGGACCGATGCTCTTATAAAAAGGAAGTTCTTGGACACAAAGACAAACAAGCATAGACGGGAGACCATGAGAGGTGGGGAGAAGACACCGTCACCAACCCAAACAAGAGCCTGGACCAGGCTCTTCAGTGCAGCTTCCATCACCCTGACCCACACTTCAGCTTCTGGGACTGAGGGACAGACAGTCCCTGCTGCTCCCTGCCTCCAGTGTGGCACTTTATGGCAGCCCTGGCTAACAAACCTCTGCAGCCCCTTCAGGACCACAGAAGCAAAAACCGATGTGAGGCATCAAGAGCAGACAAGCAGATTCTGTCTCCAAAATCCATCTCTTCAGGGACTGGGTATAAAATGCTAACCCACTATAAACAAGTCAGAGCCTGTGACTCACAGAGGGAACATTCCCTCCCTGCGAAAAGAGCTGCTTGCAGAAGGCTGAGCAGAACCCACTGCGCATGCTTCTTCAAGACCTTCCACTCCCTCCACCCCATCCGCTCACCAGTCCTCTACTATCAGGCAAGGCCGCTCTAGCATCCTCCCAGAGTGAGCCTGTTCCCAGGAAACCTTATATTCCAAATGCAGCTCCCAGTCTCCCATAACCCCACTAGTTTGTTCCAATAACAAGAGTTTGGGCCTTTAGAGCTGGGTCTCTGCTAACTTTACAAACTAAAGCAACCTACAGGGAAGTCCTAGATCTCCAAATGCTGCTCAGTAAGGGAGCTCCACAGCAGGCCCGCGCCCAGGAGCAGTGGGCCAGCTCAGTAGCGTTCTATGGACTTTGGTTTCATTTTGCATTTTGGTTTTTCTTTCTTTCTTCCTTTCTTCTTTTCTTTCTTTCTTTCTTTCTTTTTTTTTTTTTTTTTTTTTTTTTGTTTGTTTTGAAAGAAAAACAAGAGCGGGAAAGAGCACGTAGTCTGGTGTTTAGGGAAACTCACTGTTCAGGGTGGTTGGCCTCTCCTCACT
>NC_034597.1:52733823-52735221 GCF_900095145.1 Mus pahari | reverse complement strand
TGTGTGTGTGTGTGTGTGTGTGTGTGTGTGTGTGTGTGTGTGTGTGTGTGTGTGAGAGAGAGAGAGAGAGAGAGAGAGAGAGAGAGAGAGAGAGCTCCATATTGATAAATGCTGAAGTTCCCACCGTAGTTAGACCCTGCACATGCACTCTCTTCCACACCTTAAATCATCTCTAGATAATTTATAACCCCAGATAAATTTGAATAGCTGTTACTGTATTGTTTAGGATTAATGACAAGAAAAAAATCTGTCCATTTTTTTTGTACAGGCACAGTTTTCCCAAAAAAAAAAAAAAAAATATTTTCAATTTGTTTTTGGTGAATCTGCTGATGTGGAATTTACAGATGGGGCCAACTGGATAAGGGATGGCAGAGTCCAGCACAGCATCACCTTAGTCATGGAAACCAGAGGTTTCCTCCCAACTACTTTTCAAGCATTAGGGTGGTCACTCAAAGAGATTACCTGAAGGGGCGAATTTCATACAGGACCTCAGAAACGTCTACTCTCCGTCCAAGATTGGGCCCACCCCAGACATGGGTGTGTCATCCTCTCTTCTAAACAGCTATCGTCTTTAGCAGCAACCTGTGCTGAGTCCACATCCTACATAAACATCAGCAGGATCATACATCTGCGCTCACGAGGACCTTACCTGCCACCTTCACAGCTAAGGAAATGTACCGAAAATGGCCACATCAGGAGCTGGGATGAACTGTTCTGGTCATAGTCCCAGGTTTGTACTTGCCTCTCAACAGAGCCTCAGAAGACACCTAAACATACACTGTAACTCCAGCTGTCATGCTCCGTCAACCACATCTTAGCCTCCTCAGAGACCCTCACTTCTTGCCTCATCAGACGCTCCCACCTCTCTGCCTCCCCCTGTCCCCCACCTTCACTTTATCAATCCTTCCAGGTGCTTCTTCCTTCCATACCTGTGGCCAGAGGAAATGCTGGAAAAATTCCCCATGAGTTCCTTCGGCAGGATGCCCACACAATGCACTCTCTCCCTTTGATCACCAGGCTACTGATTTAAATTAGTAAAAATCCTCTAGGCCGAAAATTTCAAGCAATGGACATAATGTTGACGTAAGTGCTGGTTTGAACTTTTTATGAGTGTGTTAGATTGGTTGGAACCAAGTAGAGAAGAACAACTAATGGCAGGTGGGAAGAACTTGGTGATTTCCAGTCAGAGTCACACAAGCCAGACTCTGTACTTGTCTGGGAGGCAATTCGGTCCAGCAAGATCATACTCTCCAGCAATGGTGCCACTGCTGACAGCCACTGAAAAAAACACGTTGTCTTCCTCCATCTCAGCAACCATGACCCTTTAGAACCCCTGGGTTCCACAAAATGGCCGAGTAAAAAAGGAGGAGGAGGAGGAGGAGGAGGAGGAGGAGGAGG
>NC_034597.1:52730922-52733786 GCF_900095145.1 Mus pahari | reverse complement strand
CAAAAGGTCCTGAGTTCAATTCCCAGCAACCACATGGTGGCTCACAACCATCTGTAACGGGATTGGATGCCCTCTTCTGGTATGACTGAAGAGAGATATAGTGTACTCATATACATAAAATAAATAAATCTTGGAACTGTTTTACAGATTCAAGCAGAATGCCTCTTTGTTCTAATAAAACTAATAAAGCCCTTGCTAACATCAAAAAAGAAGGAGGAGGAAGAGGAGAATGAAGAGGAGGAGGGGGGAGGGGGAGGAGGAGGAGGAGAAAGTAGTGGTTGTTGCTTTTTAAAACAAGTAAAAATAGCATGGCTTGTTTTATTGTTGTTGTTACTGATAATGCTTCTTTTTAGAGACATGATCTCACTCTGTAGCCTGGCCTGGTCTCCAGTTTGCAGTCCTCCTGCCTCAGCCTCCCAAATGCTAAAATTACAGAAGTGTGCTACCACACCTGGCTCCTCCTCCGGAACTGTTATTTGTGATACGAAGGACAGAAAGTGCAGGTAAAATCTTGCATGAGTCTAAGGAAGTTGGCCACCCATCTCTTAGGTTGCTGGTGAGGACAGCAAAGAACAACTTGAACAAGAAGACTGAAGACATAGCAGACAGAGGTGTTAGGGGCCTGAGGAAGTGGTGGGTGCAGCAGAGAAGTGAAGGTCTTTGTTGCCTGGCTCAGTGTGCAGGTAGGTGAACACTTTAATTATGTTTTAGTTTCTCTGTTACTGCTGTTATTAGCCCATGATCATCATCGTGGGAAACGGACAAGCACGGGCTGAGAGCTTTACATCATGATCTGCAGGCAGCAGACAGAGAGAGAGCTTGGGTCTGGCCTGACTTGGCCTGGCATGGCTTTTGAAATCCCAAAGCCCACTTCTACCCTGCAGCAACACACCTTCCCCAACAAGGCCACATCTCCCAATTTTTCCAAATAATTCAACTGGAGATGAGTATGCAAGTATCTGCAAATATATGTAAATATGAGTCTATGAGAGACATTCTCATTCAAACCACTACAAACGAGTTGACACAGTGTGTGTGCAGCAGTATGCCCTCAGCGGTATGCTTTTACAGAGTAAAAGTCCATTTCATTTTGCTATCTTTTCACTTCTATCACCTAAAAGAATTCAAGTTTCTTTTTTTAATTCAGTCAGAGTGCTGATATATGAAGAGTGGAAAACCCAATACAAAGTGGTGGCGCTATTCCAGGTCACCCCCATGGCATCCACCGCACTTACAGTCTTCCTTCTTAGGGTGCACTCTCCAATTGCATACTGATGGTAAACTGCAGCCAGATAGGTGGAGAAGCAGTGCGTTCTACATGATGTAGACTTCTGTAACTGCATCCGAAATGATGAAGTGCTGAGTTTAGCAACTGATCTACAAATTTGCCCAATTAACAATGAGCTCTGGCTAGCCTTGTGAGCCATGTTAGACGATGCCACTGCTTATGAACCCATTCATTCCCCTAAGTCGCCACCTTAGCCATGTACTGAAAATATGCTTAATGATCATTAATTGGTAGATGTAAGAATCTGTTACTATGATTATGCAGTATTCTGAAAATATCTCTTACATCACAAGAGACTAGAATTTCTACTGGACCAAACAGCCAGAGTTAATGATACGCCTTGAAGTCACTTAAGACTTAAGATTGATATCCTACTGTGCACTCGGCCTGTTTAACTTGCCTTCAAGAGCACAATATAACCATCAAACTCATTTGCCTTGGATTTACCATGCAATCAAGTTTTACAACCTAAGCTAATGCATAGCTGCAATCTAAAGTTAGGTACTCTTTCATGTCCCTGACCCAGAACAGTCACGTGTAGCATTTGCTGAAAGCAGCAAACACAGATGTTGAAGACAATCTTCTAAAGGGAAGCTCCACCACAAATGTTGAACATAACGTGTATATTTATATTGGTTGGTAAACAATGGTGTTTGTAATACAGTTTATTATCTTGGTCAGTTGGGGTCAGTTGGAGTCCCTAACTCAATCCTTTATAAACTCTGTTAAAGATCTCTATGAAGTATCCCTCATCCCTTCCCCCATGTGATGTTTTCTGTGCTGTTCAACAAATACAGAGCAAATCCCTTTGTGAGGGACAGACAGACAGACAGACAGACACACACACACACACACACATACGGAGACAGAGACACATACAGTTACACACAGACAGACATTAACACAGACACAGGGACAGATTTACAAGATCCAGGCAAGTACAGATTCAGACTTGTACACCAGACACTGGAGAGAAGACACAGCAAGCATAAAGTAGATAATTCAAATCTGGACTCGCTCTTGGTTAAAGTGACTCCCGGGAGAAGCACTGGGGTCATTTCTTCCTTAATGCTACACTGATGTGTTCTTGGTGACTGTCTCAGTCAGGGCTTGTAGTCCTGCACAAACATCAGGACCAAGAAGCAAGTTGGGGAGGAAAGGGTTTATTCAGCTTACATTTCCACACTGCTGTTCATCACCAAAGGATGCAGGACTGGAACTCAAGCAGGTCATAAAGCAGGAGCTGATGCAGAAGCCATGGAAGGATGTTCTTTGCTGGCTTGCGAAATTTCAGAGGGAAAATTAAAGACTCTTTTCAGGGCCATTGTTACTTTGTGAAGATTCTGTGGTTCTGGTTAGCTGGGACTGAAGAATCATCTGTGATTAACAAGATACCAGAACTACTAAAGCAAAACCTTTGTATTCCTGGGACTATTGATGCTGGTTAGCTGGAGCTAAGGAATTAGTGGCGATTAAGAAGAGACCAGCATCACTGAGGTGACATCTTATGGGAAGTATTTTCTGAGAGCATAAAGAGGCTGTGTTCCAGAGATAGCCAAAGTTGTACTTTGTGCTG
>NC_034597.1:52695851-52728036 GCF_900095145.1 Mus pahari | reverse complement strand
ATCCCAGCACTTGGGAGGCAGAGGCAGGTGGATTTCTGAGTTCGAGGCCAGCCTGGTCTACAGAGTGAGTTCCAGGACAGCCAGGGCTCTACAGAGAAACCCTGGCTCAAAAAAACAAAAAGAAAAAAAAAAAGTCCACACTCATAGAAACACAGTTCCCCCAACAAGGCCACACCCAGTCCAACAAGGCCACACCTCCAAATAGTGCCACTCCCCAGGCCAAGCATATTCAAACCACCACCCATGCCTAGCCTTATCTTCCATGACAGATTCCAGTTGGCCTAGACTTTTATGTTTTGGGCAGATAAACCAAACAGCAGACCGACCACGCCAAGGTGATTCCACGTGAGAGAAGTTTATTAAGCAGGGATGGGGCGGGGTGGCAAAGCGAGTAGAAGAGAAGAGTAGAGGAGAGAGAAGGAGGAGAAGGAAAAAAGGGGGAAGGGGGAAGAGAAGAAGAGAAGAGAAGAGAAGAGAAGAGAAGAGAAGAGAAGAGAAGAGAAGAGAAGAGAAGAGAAGAGAAGAGAAGAAGAGGGGTGAAGAGAGGAGGAGAAGAGAGCAAGGAGGGGGTGATCCCCTAATTTATACAGAGAATGACATCACACCAATGAGGGTAGGGACTGAGCCAGGTGAGTTGTGGGATTGAGGGTCGTTGTCCTGGCAATGCAGGTCTAGTGTCACATGGTTGGGCCAGGCCTTGGAGTGTCCTGGTGCTAACATAGACTACGGCCACTGTCCAGGCTGGACATGTTGCCAATATATAAACCAAATCTGAGTGTTCTCTGTAAGGAAAAGCAGACACAAGCTAGCAGCAGAATCTAGCCCTGTTCAGGTCAATAGTGCTCTCCAGAGTTTACCCAGCAAAGAGCTATTGAAGGCATAGGAGTCAAGATGGGGTTTTGTCAGAGGGAAGGTAGAACAATGGAAATGGCGTGGAATCAACTCTCTTCTCTCAGGCAGATTCTTGCTGAGCATGCAAACAGGTCTTAAGCCTGGAGGTTCTACTGCCTCTGCACCTCCAGGGCCTGTTGGCCACCATGCTGACTGTACAACTTCTGTAGGAATAGGAAATGAGTTGGAGACTAGGAAGCTTGACCCACACAGGCTCTCCCTGCTGGACACACAGAACAGTGGTTTGGCTTACGATTTTTCAACAGTAGATTGGGGAGAATGTGGCGTGCGTTCAATAGAAACCATATTTTGATTGTTGAATCTGAGTCCTTTCCTGGCCTAGCCATATGAAGTCTAGCCTCTATCAGGAAGCGAGGGCCGTATCTGCCCCAGCAGCTCCCAATCAGTGAGGCAATGACAAGCAGCAGCACCAAGCCACCATAGCCTGAACCGATGTTCCTGTGTGGACCGAGGCTTGACCCTATTGTAGGCTGGTGAGCTTCTGAGTTAGGCTGCTTTGCCTCCCCTCCCCAGCCTCCACCAACTCCCTTCAAGGACCTGAGACTCGCTTGCTCTTTCCTTGGTGCACAGTTTAGATTTAATCCACAGATCTATGGTAGCGGTAGCGTTCTTTGCTCCCTCATTCCGACCTCTGGACTAGCTGAGGTTAATGAGTAAGGGGCTGGTCAGGTCAGGCTTCCTTGGCAAGGATGACACAGTCTTCTCCCACAGTGAGTCAGGACATCTGGCCAGGAGGCTGCCAGCACGGCCAGGCTTGGGAATGCTCCCTAGCCAATGACAAACACAGAAGTCACGCTAGATCCTGGGGGGAAAATAAAAATGAGACGGGTCCACAGGGAGTTCCTCGGGAAGTGGACTGGGGACTAAACAAGGTTTAAACCGAAATTAAAGCTCCCCACTTGCACTTCTGGGATAAAATAGAGCACTTTAATTAAGGGCAGTTATAAAGTGGGAAGTTCGATTTGCCTATTGAACTGCAAAAGAAAAAAGAAAAGAAAAACAAAAACAAAACAAAAAAACAAACAAACCAGCCAACTGTGCCTTGTTTGCTCCAAAGGAGCCCAACTACCATTCTAACCTATGTGAAGAAAACTTGCACAGGAGCATTTAAATGTGTTCGTTTTAGATTTTTTTCAACCAAAGTTCTCTCCTTGGAGTCTTTATTTTGGCGGGGGCAGGGAGGGGGAAGTGCTGCCTCTTTAAACAAGCTCTCTCAGGCTTTAAAATGCTCAACTCATTTCATTTTCTTGATAAAATTTATCTGTGATCAGGACTGAGTCAGATCCAAAATACTTCTATAAGGTTTGACCTTTTACTGAAATCCCACATTGAGATAATACACCTAAGATGGTGGTTACCAGTAAGGCTTTTGTTTTTCAAAAGTACATTTAAAATAAATCACTTTTTTCAAGCAGAACACTGTTTTGAATTAAGTCCTTCACAGCCGATCAGTCTGAAAGTTCTCGCTCTTTTATTTCCTTTTCATGCAAATTACACCAGGAGCGTTGTGCCTGTATAGCACTGTCCAAACCACATTTAGCTTTCACATTTACTTCGTGTCCAATTAAGTCTCACAAATTTACTTGCCTGTAAGACTCTATAAGGATTGCATTATTTTTTTTAATCCTAAAACAAAAACAATGCCAGCAAAAGCCATTTTTTTTAATTGTTAGCGAATGAAACATATTCCAATTTTACAAGGATAATTAATTCTTTGCACTTTTTCTCATGATGATGAAAATACTTTTTTTTATTTTTGTGTGTTCCCCTGTTTTTTATTGGCTAAATTTGCTTTTCAACAGTTCCATACACACATACAACACATTTTGATGACTCTCAACCCTCCCTCCCCCTTGCCGCCTTCCTTCCTGTATGGTCCCCACCCGGCTCTGCTCTGGGACAAGTCGCTTTCCAACGTCCAGGCCCCTTTGTTTTGTGTTCAGAGATTTTGTCTGTGTGACCCTGAGTTTGATACTCTCTGTTGGAGCTTGGTGGGCTCACCAATATTCACTCTATGTTGAAAGGAAGTGATGAGGTCAACAACTTTTCATTCCTTCTGATGAAGTATTTTCATGCAATTTTAACTTTTTTCTCTTAATTCCAACAAACTCTTGAATGCTTTATTATTTAAAGAGTTTTTAAGGGCTTTTCATTTGAAGCCCTGTCTAAAGTGACTTATTATTTTTTTTTCTCTCTACATATTATATTATTATTTATTCCAGTTGTTGCATTTGGAAGTAATCCACCTGATTCACAATATAGGTAATTGCTGTTGCCTATACTGAGATGACACTGACCTCCATCCAGAGACTGAATATCAAGGCAGAGAAGTGGAGAAGAAAATAAACTATCACATAAAGAATCTCAAAGGTATTCTATATTCCTTCTGTGAGATGGTGATGCAAGTAACAAGTGAGAGACAGGACAGACAACAGAAAACTGAACAGGGTGGTGTGTATGACATAATTTATACAGTTGCAACTCTGCCATCTGACTAAAAATAGCCTCCAAGTAGGAAATATGTCCACAGCATTCTTTGGTATCCCGATTAAATAAAAAGTAGAAGTCATGGCTGGTCTGCCAATTAAATTTCCAGTGAACAGCCTAGGCTAAAGAGAAGTAGGACATTGCAAACTTTCTCAGATATCCCAGTAAATCTCACCAATTTATATAACTGATAAATGTTAATANAAAATGTTCTCTGGGCCCTCCCCCAAACAAAAAAATCCAGTTTGAAGTGACTTATTATAATAGCTACTCACCGAAGTTGTTAGGCGTGCCCACCTGGAGTTTAATCACCTGATTTCTCAGTGAACTCTTGTTTGCCCTGGGGGGGGGGAGAGAAGTGGGGGGGGGGNGAGACACAATTAGTGACAGATTATCTAAAACAAAATCAACTCGAAAATTCCTGTGAGAGGCTATTTGTGTTCATGGCAGGTTTTGCATTTTCCTTAGCAATGTGCTGTGAACACCTGAGGGTAACAAAGTTGTGAGCTGAACAGCAAGTCTAGGAAGAAAATCATTCTGAAGCGATTACATCTAGTTTTCTAAATCACCATAAAAGGAACGTGCTGCCTCCAAAGTTAGCAGTGGTGAAGTGACAGTTTTTAAAATTGGATCAGGAGCGGGATTGGATGGAGCTCAGGTGGTGAGGAGCTGCCCCAGCACACACAGAGTCTTGCATTCCATCCCCAACACCATAGAAGCCAAGCCAAGGTAGCTGGGGCCCCGAAATCCCCACCTTCAGGAAGTAGAAGCAGGATGCTCTGTTCAAGGTCATTTTAGCAAGCTGCATAGAGAGTCTGGCTGGGAAAAGCTAAAGATCTCATAGCCCAAAGGGCAAGCATAAGCTAGAAAGGACAATGAGCGTAATGGTGAGAAGCCCGATGGCTAGGCTCGGGGAAAGAGTCTAGGGCAAGGTGTAGAGTAGTTAGGCCACACTGCAACAGGCAGCCACCAAAAAGAAGGAGAATGGGAGAAGAGCAGTGGAATAGGAAATCTGCTTCGAAGTCACAGGGGGCAGCAGCAGGAATGGACACAGAACCCCAGGAAAGCCAGTCTTTCGGGTCTTTTGTTTTAGGGTTTTGTTATTGTGGTTTGGTATGTGATTGTTGTTGCATATCTTGTTTTGTTTATATTGCTGTGGATGAAACTTCTAGACAAGACTAACTACCTCAGACCTCAAGTCCTCTGACACCTTTCTTTTGGACTAGCCACTGAGCAAAGGTTTCTGAGAAAGTTTATCACAGAACAAAACACCATTGTAGCAGGTTTTGCCTCCCGGTGTATTGGACTAGGGATTGTAGGAGCTACATCTTTCATAAGCTAACCCCACAAGAAGGAGTCCCATACGCAGAATGTTCTGCACATCCCCAACACTATTTTCCTGTGCTAAGAGCCGTGTAATCTTACCAGCTAGGCCAGACGAACGTTGACAGCTTTTGCTTAGTCGTAGTCTCAACTGAAGAGAGACACTGAAACAGAACAATTTTAACCCCAGCACTAGTGTGACAGAGGCAAGTGATTCTCTGAGTTCCAGACCAGCCTGGTCTGCATAGTAAGTTCCAGAACACCCAAGGAACTAAACGAAGAAAAAAAAGCATTTTATTGAGATGAGTCATCTTCAGTGTTTCTCTGAGACAAGCCAGGTTAGATGGAACGGATGGTATAAAAATAACCCGCTGGATCCTTGTGTCCTATCACAAAAGTACAAACCGCCCTGCCTAAGTGGTCCTTGTGAAACCAGTGACCTGTTGAGAGTTCATTTAAATGTAAGCACCTTCGAGGGATGGGAGGTAGCACCTTTCATAGAACTACAAGAAGACCACCATGCCACTTCCTGATGGCAGTAGGTGGCATATACTGTGGGGCTATGACACAAAACAAAGGAGATCTAGAGATTTATATAATTCTTTGAAAAAAGAACACCCCACTTATTTATTATAATTGTGCTGCAACTTTCTTGTGCTTTGCCTTCCACCGAGTTCTGAAAGCATAGACATGTCTATCATACAATCAATAACCTAACAAATACGTGGAAATTAAATTCTAACAAATATTTTGACACTATTCATAGATATTAATAGGTCATTTTGCAGGTTCAAGTTTTATGTTCTTATTAGTTTATATTCATTATAGATAATACTAGGCTTCATCATAACATTTTCTTTTTTTATTATTATTTTATTTATTTACATTTCAAATGCTATCCCGAAAGTTCCCCATACCCTACCCCTACCCCTGCTCCCCTAGCCACCCACTCCCACTTCTTGGCCCTGGCCTACCCCTGTGCTGGGTCATATAAAGTTTGCAAGACGAAGGGGCCTCTCTTCCCAATGATGGCCGATTAAGCCATCTTCTGCTACATATGCAGCTAGAGACACGAGCTCAGGGGGTACTGGTTAGTTCATAATGTTGTTCCACCTACAGGGTTGCATCACCCTTTAGCTCCTTGGGTACTTTCTCTAGCTCCTCCATTGGGGGCCCTGTGCTCCATCCAATAGCTGACTGTGAGCATCTGTGTTTGCCAGGCATTGGCATAGCCTCACAAGAGGCTGCTATATCAGGGTCCCTTCAGCAGAATCTTGCTGGCATGTGCATTAGTATCTGGGTTTGGTGGCTGATGATGGGATGGATCCCCAGATGGGATAGTCTCTGGATAGTCCATCCTTTCATCTTAGCTCTAAATTTTGTCTCTGTACTTTCATGGGTATTTTGTTTCTTATTCTAAGGAGGAATGAAGTATCCACACGATGGTCTTCCTTCTTGGTTTTCTTGTGTTTTGCAAAATGTATCTTGGGTATTCTAAGTTTCTGGGCTAATATCTGCTTATCAGTCAGTGCATATCTAGTGACTTCTTTTGTGATTGGGTTACCTCACTAAGGATGATAGCCTCCAGATACATCCATTTGCCCAAGAATTTCATAAATTCATTGTTTTTAATAGCCGAGTAGTATTCCATTGCATAAATGTACCACATTTTCTGTAACCATTCCTCTATTGAGGGACATCTGGGTTCTTTCCAGCTTCTGGCTATTATAAAAAGGCTGCATAATGGAGCATGTGTCCTTCTTACCAGTTGGAAGATCTTCTGGGAATATGCCCAGAAGAGGTATTGCTGGATCCTCCGGTAGTACTATGTCCAATTTTCTGAGGAACCACCAGTCTGATTTCCATAGTGGTTGTACAAGTTTGCAATCCCACCAGCAATGGAGGAGTATTCCTCTTTCTCCACAACCTCGCCAGCATCTGCTGTCACCTGAATTTTTAATCTTAGCTATTCTGACTGGAGTGAGATGGAATCTCAGGGTTGTTTTGATTTGCATTTCCCTGATAACTAAGGATGTTCATCATAACATTTTCAAACACACACATAGTACTTTTCTATCATGTTCACCCCCTTTACCCTCTCCTGTCTCCCACCTACTCTAACTAGTTCCCTTCCTCTCTCAACTAGTCCTATCTACTTTAACTAGTCCTATCTACTTTAACTAGTCCCCTTCCTCTTCTCAACTAGCCTCCCTTCTACTTTCTGTGTGTGTGTGCCAAGTCAACTACATTTTGCATTACTAGACTATGGGATGTCCAGAAATATGGCCAAACATTACTCTGGTGTGCCAAAAAGAGCATTTCTGGATGAAATTAACATGTAAGTTGGTAGGCTGAGTAAAATAGATTGCCTTCCCTAATGTGATGGGCCTCATCTAACCAGTGAAGGGCCAAGTAAGAGAATACTTTCTGCCCCACTGCCTTTGAGGTAGGACATCTATCTTTTCCAGCCTTTAGAGTCAAGCTGAGAAAACAAACTCTTTCTGAGTATTAAGCTTGCCAACCTGCAAGCTGAAGTTATACGTCCAGCAATCTTAGGGCTTAATCTTGCCAACTCACACTGAATACAGACTTCTCAGGCTCCCCAGTGATGTGAGAGGATTCCTTATAAGAAATAACCCTCCTCTACACAGACACAGACACACACACACACACACACAACACACACACACACACACACACACACACACACTCCTGTTGTTTTTGTTTCTCTATACAACCTTCATTAATACAAATGATTCTACATCAGAGTTGTCCAACAGATGAAGACATTGTAGTCTCTTCTGTCTTAGTCACTTACCCCTCCCCCAGAACCACAGTCCTTCCTTCTACTCTCACCTCCCATCAGGAACTCAAAAAGTGATTTGGGGTAGAAGTTGCTCCAGATTACAGAGGAACTGGCACACCACCACTACTACAACTTTCAATCAGGTGCGTGTATACCCAAGCCAGTCTCTTCGCATGGCCTTCTGGAAGTGGGAGGTTTTAAGCAAAGTGAAAAAAAAAAAGTCTGATCCTGAACTGACTAGTAGAGACTACAATGGCAGCTGAGGACTTCCCTTCCCAGATGCCTCACTGACTTAATCAAGAGTAAATACTGATGGGTTTTGTCCATAAAGCATGGTGATTTCAATAAGAAATGTCCACTCTAGGCCCATGGTGTGGTTTGAATGAGAATGGCTCTCAAAGGCTTATATAGTTGACGACTTGTTCCCCAATGGGTGGAAGTGTTTGGGAAGGATTAGGGGTGTGGCTTGTTGGGGGAGGTTTATCACTGTGGAAGGGCTTTGAGGTTTCAAACGCCAGCATCATTCTGTTAGCTCTCTTTTCTCTGCCTCCTACCTTAAGGATAAGGATATAAGCTCTCAGCTACTGCTCTAGCTCCATGCTTGGCTGCCGTGTGGCCTACTCTCCACCATGATAGGCATAGACTATTAGTTGCCTTGGTCATGATGTTTTGTCACAGCAATAGAAAAGTAACTAAGACAGCTGTATAGTAAAACACTTCATTCGCAATTGTGGGCACCATTTTGGGGAGGCTGTGGAACCTTTTGGAGGTAAAGCCTTCATGGAAGCAAGTCACTAGAGCAGACTCTGAGGTTTTACAGTCCTGCCCCACTTCCTGTGCTCAGTCTCTCTGCTTCCTGTATAGAGATGAAATGTGATCTTTCTGATTTCTGTTTTACTGCCGTGCTTTCTTCACCGTTGCGGACCCTCCCTCTGGAACTACAAGCTAAAATAAAGCCTTTCTTCCTTAAATTGCTTTGGATCACGTACTTCGTCGTGACCACAGAGAAGTTATCCAAAGCATCTTGAGCACCCTGACTGAGCATGTCATAACATATCGAGTAAGCGAGCAGGATGTCTGAAGCCGGTGTACCAGAGCAAATAAAGATGAAATGTTCAAAAGCAAGGGCAATGTTTCCTCACACAAAAAAAGTCCAACAGCACAGGACAGAGCGTGTTTCAGGAACTGCATTCACCAGGATCTGTGCGGGGAGTGGGGTGGGAGTGGGAGAGCCGAGAGGTAGATGCAGAGCAAGGGAGATTCCCGCACAGTTGTGAGTGGAAAGTGGGTAGAGGACGCTTCCCAGCTGGTCTCACTGTGCAAAATCCCAGCACAAAATCCTGGAAAAAGAAAGCTCAGAGCAAATACTTACATTCACAGAACCTCAGATCAACAATGTTCCTTCTTAGAATGACATGGCTTCCCACAGGTCGTACTTGGTTAGGTAGGCAAAGCTGGGTTCCAGACTGAAGCACTGAAGCATCCCTTCCAATGCAGTCAACACATGCTTATTTCATGACTATAGTAACTGTCAGTCTACAACGTTCAGGGTATTAGAAACCTTGTGGTTTGGTTGTTCTCTTATTTTTTATCTAAGTGTGTGTGTGTGTGTGTGTGTGTGTCTGTCTGTCTGTCTGTCTGTCTGTCTGTCTGACTGTTTCTGCGTCTGCTTCTGTATCAGTATCTGTGGCTGTGTCTGATTCTGTGTCTATGCTTGTGTGTGTCTATCTGTGTCCATCTGTGTCTGTTTGTGTCTGTGTTTGTGATGGTGTGTATTTATGTCTCTGTGTGTCTGTCTGTGTCTGTTTCTGTGTCTGGCTGTGTTCGTGTTCATCTGTGTCTGTCTGTCTGTGTTTGTGGCTGTGACTATGTGAATCTGTGTCTATGTCTGTGTTTATGTCTCCTGTGTGGGTGCCCACACATGCAGAGGCCAGAAGAGGATGCTATATGCCCTGGAACAAGAGTTACAGGTTGTTGCCAAGCACCCAGCATGGGTACAGGAAAGCAAACTCAAGTGTTCTGGAAAAACAGCAAGTGTTTTAACTGCTAAGCAATCTCTCCAGTCCTGATATTTCTTGATGGTAACTCACAAAAAGCAAAGTGAGAGATCTAACTTTTCATCCTTAAGCACAGTTGTAAATTCCCTCTGTACTATCCCACACCAATAGAAAGTTTAAGTAGAACCCTCCTCACCACATAGAAAATATAAAAATGGCAACAAGAGCCAGTCTAAACTGTGTTTTCAGCACCTGTGATGAAGAGCAAATACTTTAAACTTAAATAATACAGGGACTAGAGAGGTCCCTCAGTGGTTAGGGGCACTGACTGCTCTTCAGGAGGACCTGGGTTCCACTTCTAGCACCCACACTCCTGTTCCAAGAGATCCAGATCCAATGTCTCTAACTTCCATGGGTACCAGTTATACATGTGCACAGACATACATGCAGTAAACACTCATACACATAAAATAAAATAAATGATTCTAAAAATTATACAGAATATAGCCAATCTGTGGATCTGTCACAAAAGGTATCATAAAGAGGAATTACACAATAAGTCATGATATCTGAGATCCTTTCCACAAAGAGGAACCAGGCATAACTGTGTCACAATCTTGGATGACAGTTAAATTCTAAAGTTAGCACTTAGAACTAAAATTAAATGCCATCAAGGTTATCCTTGAAAGTCCTTTCGAACAGCACCATGTTGCATCTCTCTGTTGGGTCTAGCACATCGAGTGTGCCTCTGCTGGAGGAACCGACTACCGAAAAGCACCGTGTTGCATCTCTCTGTTGGGTCTAACACATCGAGTGTGCCTCTGCTGGAGGAACCGACTACCATGGTTTTGGTGAAGACCAGGTTTTTAGTGTCTGCTAAAAGGATGTATGGTGGGCTGAGGATGGAGCTCAGAGGTAAAATGCTTCTCTAGTGTGCATAAAACCCAGCTCAATCCCAAGCACTGTAAAATGGAAGTCATTAAATAATTGGTGGAGGTATGTCTATGGTCCCAGTTACTTGGAGGCTGCAGCAGGAGGGCCGCTTGAGCCCAGTTGTTCAGAGTTCAGCCTATACAATGCAACAAGAGTCCATCTCTAAGAATGAATAGAGACTAGTGGTAACAACAGTGGTTTTTATAAAACAAATATTAGAACCATACTTTGTGACATGGGCAACGTTCATACTCAGAAGAGCACATGAGATCTGAATTCATTTGCAAGCTTCGGCTAATACAGTGCAAACAAGATTAAGATGAATTGCAGCCAGGCGTGGTGGCGCACACCTTTAATCCCAGCACTCGGGAGGCAGAGGCAGGCGGATTTCTGAGTTCGAGGCCAGCCTGGTCTATAGCATTAGTTCCAGGACAGCCAGGGCTATACAGAGAAACCCTGTCTCAAAACAAACAAACAAACAAACAAAAAAGATTAATTGCATTTTTCATTTTTTTATAGCTAAACATTTTATTTTATGGAATTGGACTCAGTTCTCAAGAGGAAAAAAGTGGGAAAGAAGTGGTGACTGTTACCCTGGGGTTGGTACATCCTTCACTTGAAGGTTATTTGGGTGTTTGGCTTCATCAACAAATATACTCGGCTTAAAATCCAAGGAAACCTTTTTTCCTCTTAGGTATTCAGAAACATTCTAAAAGTGGAGAGAGGATAAGCTGCCTCCAGAGTAGACAGTACCACAGAAGAGGTTTAACTAATGAAAATAACTAAAACTACCCTCAGGTTGTTTCTCCCTGATTTAATAGATAGCTTGGGCCACACAAAGAGTATACACAGTCATTGTGACAGACAGAATCCATACTTGGAAACACTGAGAAATTCGAGAAGGATCCTTCCCAGCTCCAGAGGCAGAATGACTTATCCAGGGATGCAGGTTACTGGGACTGGTGGGTCCAAAGGGTGCGCTATGTGTCCACATGCAAAGCATGCAGAGGGCGCGCTGTGTGTCCACATGCAAAGCATCCAGAAACTTTCCTGGAGCACCAAGCAGTCATTCTTCTAGAAGCCTGCTAACCATCACTGCACCCGCATCAGGACCAGCCCAAGGTAGAAGCAGGTGACAGGGTTTCTGCTCTAAGCAGCAGCCACAACCTCCAGCTGTTACCAGCAATACCTAGCACTGTGGTCCACGATTGGACCTTCCCTCCCCTAGGTGAGAGACCAGGCATCAATGGGGCACAGCAATGAGCAAGAGCGTGTGTGCATGTGTGTGAAGAGCTGCAGCCTGAGAAGTAACTACAGCTAGAGACTGCAGCTAGGTGGGAATAGCGTGAGACACTCCCCTGCTGAACCCGTGCTTTCAACAGACTGAGCGTCCATCCAAGTGTGCTCAACTAGGAGACTACCATAAAGGGGAGGGAGGCTCTTTCCTCATCGTGAGACATCAGCGTGGGCTGTGGAAGGTCAGACCATTTACCAGGCAGCCTGTGGCGAGAGGCCCCTGGAACTAGGGGCTGAGAAAAGGAGAACTCAGGCCCAGCTGGAGGTCAGGGTAATTGCTTCAGATTATGGTCGGCTTCCAAAATCAAAGCAGGGGTAGGCTGCATGCTGTGTTTAGTGGTAAAACAATCTCTCATTTTCACTGTGGATTCCTGGAGGGACATTTTTAAAATAGAAATTTGAGAACACTTGAATTATTCACTAGAGAAAAAATAAAAAGGAAACCAATGGGGGTAAATTATGGTATTACAAGAGATTTCCAAGTTTAGGGACCAAGGACAAGGACTGCACGACCCCACAGAACAACACGAAGAGAGTGAGACAGAGGGATGATCCATTTTAGCCTCTTCTTCATTCTTCCAGAAGACCTTATTCTCCTTGTAGCTAAGCAAATAGAGAAAAGGTCACTCCAAAGCCACAGAACTCATTTTTTGACTTGTTCGAGCAAACATGTGACCACCCATGATACTGAAGACTCTAAATAAATAAATAAATAAATATAAGAAAACAAGATGATAGGCAGTAAGATAAGGATTAGTATAATACAAACCTTAAGACACTGGAATAAGAAAGTGAAGAAGGTATCTAAGAACAGAAAAACCTGGTGTGTGCTTATGGTAGGACCACTCTAGGGAAAACAACCATCCTACCAAAGTCTCCAGATTCAACATAATCCCCATCAAAACTCCAACACAATTCCTCTCAGAACTTTAAAGGACGATTTTCAGGTTTATATGGAAATACAAAAAAGAAAAAAAAAAAAAAAGGATAGCTAAGACAAACCTGAATAATATGCGTAATAAAGGAACTAATGAGCTATTAGCATAGCAGATTTCAAGTTCTAGGAGCTATAGTAATAAAAAAAAAAAACACAGCATGGTATTGACATAAAAACAAACATGTTGATCAATGCAATCAAACTGAAGATACAGACATAAGTCCACATACCTGTGGACACCTGATTTTTGACAAAAAAAACAAATACACACGGGGGGGGGGGAGGAGAAAAAGACAGCATCTTCAACAAATGGTGCTGGTCAAACTGGGAGCTGCATGTAGGAAAATCCAAACAGATCTATCTTATCACCCTGCACAAAACTCAGTCCAAATGGGTCAAGAGCCTCAAACTAAGGCCAGATACCCTGAGTCTCATAGAAGAGAACATGGGGTGGATAGTCTTGAACACATTAGCAAAGGAAAGACTTTCTAAACAGAACACAAAACAAGGCACTGTCTTAGGGTTTCCATTGTTGTGAAGAGATACCATGACCAAGCCAAGTCTTATAAAGGACAACATTTAATTGGGTCTGGCTTACAGGTTCAGAGGTTCATTCCATTATCGTGGTGACAGTAAGCATGCAGCATACAGGTTGGCATGGCGTTGGAGGTGGAGCTGAGAGTTCCACATCTTGACCTGAAGGCAGCCAGGAGGAGACAGGAATGCCACAGTGGACAGAGCTTGAGCATAGACGACCTTAAAGCTTGCCCCCACAGTGACACACTTCCCCCAACATGGCCACACCTCCTAATAGTGCCACTCCCCATGGGCCAAACCTATTCAAACCTCTACTGTCACTAAGACCAACAACTTATAATGAGATCTCATGAAACTGAAAAACTTCTATATGGCAAAAGACACAATCATATATCTAACATATATAAAGAAGTAAAAGAAAACTTAACATCAAGAAAGCAAATAACTCAATTAAAAGATGTGGTACAGAACTAAACAGAGAACTCTCAAAAAATAAAAAATTGCTGAGAAACACTTTTGAAAAATGTTCAACAAACTGCGGGGGTGTGGTGCAAGTTTAACCCATCACTCGTGAGTCAGAGGCAGATAAACCTCTCACTTTGAGACCAGCCTGATCTACAGAGCAAGTTTCGGGACAGCTACTACCACAAAGAAAAAGAAAAACGGAGGAGGAAGAGGAAAGGGAGGAAGAAGAGGAAGAGGAGGAGGACAAAGAGCAAGAGGGGGAGGGAGAAGGAAGGAAGAGGAGAAGAGGGAGGAGGAAGAAGAGCGGGGGAGGGGGAGGATATTCAACATCATCAGGGAAATCAAAATTACTTTAAGAGTGGGAACAACAAAAAGCAAATGACAAATGTATTAATCTAGTGAGGATGTGAGGAAAAAGGAATGCATCCGTTGCTGGTGGGATTGTCACTACGGAAATTAGAATGTCAGTTCTTCAGAAAGCTGGGAATTGATCTACCTCAAAATCCAGCTGTACCACTCTTGGGTATTCCAAAGGACTCTACACCCTACTACAGAAATACTTGTTCATCCATGTTCAATCCTGCTCTATTAATAATAGCCAGGAATTGAAAGCAGATCATACGTCTATCAGCTGAGGAATGTAAATATGGTACATTTACACAATGGAATATATTCAGCTGTTAAGAAAAATGAAATTATGAAATTTGCAGGTAAGTGGATGGAGATAGAAAAAATAATAACCTGAGTGAGGTAATCCAGACACAAAAAGACAAATATTGTATGTTTTCTCTTATATGCATGCTTCAATATGTATAACCATAGAGGTTAGGTATCAAATAAGGAATGAGGGCAGGGGAGGGTCTCTCAAGAAAGGGGAAATAAATATATATTTTTGGAGAGATGGGCTAGAGTACCAGAGCAGGAAGATTAAATGTGGAAAATGTGAAAGTGAGGGTTAAGGGAAGGAATATGGAGAGATATAGTTAATACTAAGGACCATTTGAGGGGCCATATGGAAACCTATTACTGTAGAAGCTTCTAAAAATATATACATACACAAAAGAAATCTAAATGGAGTCACCAAATAATAGGAAGACAATGCCTCAAACTAGACATCTCTTGCCATCAAATGAAACCTCCAGTGTCAGAAGTGGATTATGTCTTTTACATAATTGAATTGTTGGCCAAGGGGGACCATGGAAACTCCAAAACAAACCAGACTATTGCTAAGGTTACTATTTGTTCTCCACAACCTGATGATAAAGCCCTATTGCTAAAGACAGTTCTTACATACGTCATCAAATGTGGAGAAATTGAACCGGTGTCTAGCCATTAGCAGTTCACTCTACTGCCTAGTGTCTACGGTACTGGAAGCTGCTGTGCCTGCTATCAGGAGGTAAATACTTACCCATCTGCAAACCCTTCAATCTACAACAGTCACCAGCCTGCAAGATATGTTGGACATTAGTGGCACAAATGTTGTGGAAATAACCAACCAACCACTGTTCAATCAGATTTAAGGCTCAGTCCATGAAGTGATACCCATATTTGATACTGCTCAGGTAGCCAAGAACCTGAGAGTAGATAGGCCATGGACCTAAGGGAAAATCAATGCTATTGTTCTGCTAATGGAAAATAGTAATAAAATGCCTCCTAAGGACATTCTGATATACCCATAGATGAGTGCCTTGCTCTGTCATCATCAGAAAAGATTCCTCAACGCGTGCAGTTGCTAGGAACCACTCTGTGTGTAACAGAGGCTCACAGCTGGACCATGTGCAGAGAGTGAGGGATTTTTAAACACTCTTTATTACATGGGATGTCCTCATCAAAACCCTCCAGTTAGGGCTTGGGAAACTATGCAGAATAGGAGGCAGAAAGAGAGGATGGAGGGCTCTGGGGAAGCAGTGTAGGGCTGAGGCACATGTGAACTCCCAGAGACTGTGGCAGTGTGCACAGGGCCTGCACAGGTTCGGGCCAGATTGAGTTGGAGCACTGAGAGCGGGAAGGGAACACAGGTTTCCATCCCTAATACAGAAGCCATCTGTAACTGACACTCACTTGCAAAAGGAAGTTAGTTTCTGATGGAGTCTCAACCACACAAAAGGCAGGCTCCCTGCCCAACAGTAGATGGTCAACACAGAGCTAACTCAATGGGGATTGTTTATGGTTTTTATTTCCTGGTTTTTGGTGGTTGTTGTTGTTAGTTTGGGGGGGGGGGGTTGTTTTGGTTTGGTTTGGTTTTTGTAGACTTTTTGTCTCGTGTTCCTTTATTTGTTTTTTGTTTTTGTTTTTATTGTTTTTGGTTTGGGAGGTTGTTTTATCTTATTGGTCTTGGCTTATATATTATGTTTTCCAATGTTGTGGGGTTTGTGGGGTTTATATGTGTGTGTTCTCTTGCATTTTGTTTCTTTGTTTGGGTTGCTTGGGGGTTTTGTTGGTGGTGGTGGTGTTATTTTGTTTTTTTATTGGTGGTGGTGGGGTTTTTGGGGGGAGGAGTGGCTAAAGTGTGTGGAGTTGGGTGGGTGAGGAGGAGGTAGGATCAGGGAAGAGTTGGAGGAGGAGAAGCCATGATCAGAATACACTGTAGGAATTTTTTTTTTCAATAAATAAAAAAAAATTTTTTTTAAATGCAGCCACTCCTTTCTGAAAGCTCGCCTTAGTCTTAGTCTCTGTCACTGGCTTTCCTTAGTACTGTGTATTGGTCTGTCTTTCTTTTCTATGACGTCTGAAAGTAAGTACAATAATGAAAATAATACTGTAACACCGCTGCATGTTTGTGAGAAAATGGTGTGAGAAGCTGGACAGTGAAACAAGCACTGAGTCTCAGACTCCAGGGAATGTCCCACAAAACTAGGAAGCCACAAACCCTGAGAATGCCAGCATGGTTCATGCTCCAGTCACTGTCTGCTTCTAGCAGAGAAGGATTAGGACTAGCCTTAGCTCCTGAGGCATGAGGTGAGAGGAAAGAACTGTAGGATGAAGGACAACAGCTCCCACACCTCATACATGGCTTTCCAGCAAACCACAGCTGCAGGAAATTCCAAAACAGATAGCAATGAGAACACGCCCAATCAGAAGTGTCCAGGGCATTCTGGATGCACATTCAAGGCGTGGAAGTTCTAATCTTTAACTCTACCCCCAGCCACTTCCACTTACAGTTCTTTCCTACAAGCCATACCTTCATTGAAGGCACAGACAATAGGGTAGCTCTGCTAAGGGACTTACCTCCCAGACACCCGCAACACAAAACTACACTGTATGGACAAAGAAGCAAAGTTCCTAACAGATGAAGCGAAAGCAGAAGACCCACTTCTTCATCTTCCTCTGAAGCCCATTCCTCCACACAGGGGATCACCAGAGCCTCAGTCCACAGTCACATCCAGTGTAAATGTTGTCAGTTCATGATATCTGAAGGAATTGTGCAGTTCCCGATACCAATTTTTGAGAGCTCACACATGACCTATGGCTTCATTATTAGACCGTAAACAAGAATGCAGCACTGTCTACACAAATGAGCAAGTCAAAGTCTCCAAGCCCTTAACCAGGAGCACTATGTCCTGGGGAGGGCACACTGACTCGAGGTGATGTGAGTGGCTAGCAGCCTCCCTCTTCACAAGCCTGCAGTTTTCCACACACTGACTGAAAGGTAGGTTTATATTAATTGGCTGTCAGTAAAGTTATGTCATTTGTATTACTATAGTCATATACTACAATTAAATATCATCTTAGCTGATGAAGTATGAAAACAAAAAGAGAGATTTCTTCAAAGATGCAATAAAACTCTTTCAAAAAACCAATAAACAAGAGTTGCTAAAAAAAAATTTGCTGTTATATTGAGTGTGAAAATAACTAAATGCATAAAGATGTTGTTTTACAAGTGTTTATAAGATCTTGCTCCTGTTTAAAGAAACCAAAACTACTAGATTTAGTGGTACACACTGTAGTCCCAGTACTCAGGAAGTAGAGGCAGGAGGCCCAAGAGTTCAAGGCCATCCTCAACTTCTTAATGAATTCAAGGGCAACCTGGGATACGTAAGACTCTGTCTCTAAAACCAAAATTGAAACCAGAAATCTCTAGTGGTTCACTATGAGCAACACACACACACACACACACACACACACACACACACACACACACTGAAACACTACAAACATCCTGACCGTTGATACTCTCATTATTTATTCAGTCACTCAGTAAATGTGTATAAAGAGTTCACTGTAGATCCAGATGCAAAATTAGGATACAAAGGGCAAAGCTGCCTGTCTCAGACATTGAAAAACCTTAGAGCCTCAGCAGGCAACTGGCAGATGATGTTCTGACCCGGACACAGGACACTAATGCTTTTCTCTAGTTTCCTGGGGTAAGTTCCTAGGACAAAGACACATGCAGTGTTTACCTTAATCTGTAGACCAACTTTATTACGGCAGCAGTTGATTACACAGTAGATTATTACATCCAAGTATTATGGCTTTGAACCCCAAAATAATAGCATTTATTATAATTCAGTAGGAATTAGCTCTATGAAGAAAAATAGATGATAGACGTTAACAAGAAAAAAAATGAGTGAGTGAATTCCAAATAAATTTGAAGTGCCTACTGAAAGGCATAAAACCAGCACGTAGGCATGGCGGTGCACCCCATTAATCACAGCTCTTGGAGGACAGATGCAGCTGGATCTCTCTGAGTTCCAGGCCAGCCTTGTCTACATTTGAAGTTGCCCGCCAGTCAGGGCTGTATAAAGAGACCTTATCTCAAAACAAAAGCTGGTCCACTGCGGACAGACTCCTCACCCCTCAGCCGGAAGTTCTTCAGTTTGTACTGTCTTTAAGTCCAGCAGGTTATAATGACCGGTTGCTTTCATTTATGAGACAATTATTTCATGAATGTAGCCTGTTGTCCCCAGGTGTCATACCAGGTCCTTAGGGATAAGAATTGCTTTTAATAAGGAGAGGAAATACACACAAAGTGCATTACATTCTTACATGAAATTTACCTTATTTAATACAGAATAATAAAATAACAAGGTTTAAACAACTTTTTTTTTCATCTTTCAGACCCTCTGAGCCTAGTCTCAATAAGTATTGGCTAGATTTACTATAAACAAATTAAGTATGTGCCTTGAACCCCGTGCCAGCTAGGGAAGACTACAGAACATGTCCAGATTATAATTAATCATAGCACCATTGGTTTGTAACACAGGATTTCTCCATTTTTTTCATTGCTTTTTTAATATCCAAAGCTCTACCTCTCTCTAATAGCCAGCTCCTACAAAATTTATTATATTTTCATATTTCCATAATGACACCTGCTGGTAGCAGGAGAGTGAGCCAATGCAGGAAGGACGCTCAGAGATGCGCCTGCGTGTGCACAGTGCATCTCAAGGGCTCCAGACGCCCCAGTGCTAAGAGCCAATGAAGGCAGGTGCTGCTCCGACAGTTTTTTAGCCAGAATTAAAACTGTGTCCTGTGACCTCAGTCTAAAGCACAGCTGATGCAATGAAGTATTTATTCTTCAGGACCTAAAAATCATCAATGCATCTGCCACATATCACGCTCCGCTTCCAAGTTGGCATTCAAAAAAAAAAAAAAAACCAGCAAATTAAGCAATTATCTTTCTCTTAAACTCTCCCTCTTCTTTTATATAATCAATTACTGGATCAAGGTTGAAGTGCCCCAAAGGACGGAGAATGAATGGGGCATTTGTATTACTGGGAACCTCCAGGTCATCTCACCCTAGGGAATAAGGAAAGAAATGCAGCAAGACCATCCCTCTAGCAATGCTGCTGTGTGCTCTGCAGTGCCAGCCACCCTATACTGTAAGCTTGAGGATGGGCAGAGTGTGGGTCTCCCTTCTCCTGGGGCTCATCACCACCAGCCCTCGAGGACAAAGGAAGCAGAGGTGGTGAATGGAGTTTGGACAACTGTACGACAAACTGTATGACAGATGGACTTCCAGAAACTGCTGCATGACATAATTGTGTTGTCCCAGGAATGGGTTATGTAAGGGCCTTTAGAGGTACAGGTGGAAAGACCTAATTGGTCGTCATCACACAGTACCTAATTATCATGTGGGTGGGAAGCCAGAGTGGGTCTTGTGTGCTGTGATATGCTGCTCTGCACAAGGTCACTCTTCAGATACCACCAGGCCCCTGTGTTCAGGGACACTCTCCAGACCAAGTTGGGCAGAGAGAGGGAAGTCCCACTGAGAAAGGAGTCCTCCATTTTGCATGAGCCCTCCAGTCATGGGGAAGTGCAACAGGGCAACATCCAGCCTGCCTTTCCTCCTCGGGGTGCACAGGCAGGTATACAGAAAGTGCTGCTGAGTATGTGTAGTCATACAAGTGGACATGAGGGGTTAACATGCATGCCAAAATATCCGAGTACACCCTGCCCAGACACCATGATGCTCAGCAGATAGAGAGAGCTTGCTTGACCACACTTAAGTATGTTCATTCAACTAGGTAGCTCAGGAGGCAAGAAAAGTCACCAAATAAGCTGTGTGCACACTGGAGTTAATAGGTAACGTATCGTTTATTAGGACAAATTATACAGACATTTTCTTGTTTAACCAGCAATCAGTCTTGAATAAAACCAGTCATGTATGCCAGTGATAGGGACAGAAGCAGGCTCAGAACATTTTTTTTTCCTCACGAGTTAGAGACCACGGAGACCTTCACTCAGCTGACGTCTACTTGTGGTTTCGTCCACTTGTGGGTTTTGGGGTTTATTTTATTTCTGTTTCTATTTTTTGCCTTTGTATATATGTGAACTTCTTAGACATTCCTGGACTTTCTTCACCTTGATTCCTTTCACACGGACAAGGAATGGCTCACAGGCAAAGTAGAATTTTCTGATTCCCCATTTCAAATTTATTTCCCTTCCCTCAGAACACTGGGGCAAGAGGCAGAATTATTATGGGTATTAATCAGAAGCTGCGATTTGCTTTCAACAAGGAAAACCCTTTGGGCACTTTAAAAGGCTCTCTTTTTACTCCCACTGACTGTAGATAATAAATCAATTCAACAAATGTGACAAACAACTACTGTGCCAACGCTGGCCGATGCTGTTCGGCAGATCTCGGGGCCTCTCCTCAGAGTCAAGCTCATGGTCTAGTATTAGATGTGTCCTCCCCAGAAGTCACCGCGATGCTGATGTTGTATTCCACACCCATCCCCACCTCACTGGGGCTACCTCTGTTGGCATGTGGCAGAGACTCGTGTGGCAAGAAGAATGTGCTCTTCTGGGTTCCCATAACACCGTGGGATACCCTCCAGTAAGCCATATTTTTCAGATCCCTGCTGTTCATGGAAATTCATAATCTATTTAAACTTTCTTCATAATCTTCCTGGGATCTTTCATCAGTGATTCAAATTGAAAGATGAAGCTGAATAAAAAACAAAAAAACAAAAAAAAAAAAAACAAAAAAAAAACAGTGATTCGGGGTGACGGACCCCAGGGGCCATATCAAGTGATCACGACTGAGTGCAGGCTCACAGAAGACACACTGAGCTGGAGTTTACACAGCCACTAGGAACACCTCAATCTTTCCTTGGCAGTCGGGGAATATCGCAGCCATGCATTCTTATCTGTTTAGAGATAGATAAGATTCGCCAGGGAAGCCCCAACTGTTCTCCTAATACTCACATCAAAATTCATTCTCAAAAGGTCAATGTTTCTTTGCCTGGGTCTCTGACCTAAAATAAGCTTTGTAAACCATCATAGCAAAGCCAAGGAAAATAAGGTACCTTTAAGTCTCAAGACAACACGTAAAGTATCATCAAGACTCCACAGCCGAGGGAATAAAAGTTGATAGAGGCCAAAGAGCTTGCTGGTGCCCCACTGCTCATACATGGCAGAGTCAAGGCCACTCCTCCTCTAACAGCAAGCTGCCTCCTCTACACCAGGCAGGACAGTGGCTGCTGCTGAGTGAGCGTAAGGGGGAGGGGGCTTTATGGAGCCTAAGATTACACATACCTTTGTGCCACTGTGTGTGTGTGTGTGTGTGTGTGTGTGTGTGTGTGCATGAGTGTGAGCATTCTCATTCTCTGTCTGGATCTATAATAGTGAATTCTTTCATACATGTTTACTGAATGGCTGTATAAATGATGACAATATCAATGGTCAGGATGTTTGTAGTATTTCAGTGTGTGTGTGTGTGTGTGTGTGTGTGTGTGTGTGTGTGTGTTGCTCATAATGAACTACTAAGTGATTTCTGGTTTCAGTTTTGGTTTTAGAGACAGAGTCTTACGTATCCCAGGTTGCCCTTGAATTCATTAAGAAGTTGAGGATGGCCTCGAACTCTCAATCCTCCTGCCTCCTTGAAAATTCTTTACAGGGCTTGTTCCCATTGTTTCTGTCACTTTGTTCCCGATAAAAAGACTTTATCCTAAGATATTTCTGCTGGGTCACACTGCCAAAGCTCTGTGTGATGTGACTGCAGACATATTCCCAGGACCAGTCTTCGGCCTCCCAGCTTCACTCTTAATGCTTGCATGAACTAGCCTCTCAAAGAGGGTATCAAGCCTGGCAAATGTGCTGAGTGCTACAGAAGCACACAAGCATTGTTCAAACCCTGGAAACCATGTTTCCTGCTGTTCTTCCTACTCCTGACGGCAGTGGCCAGATCACACCAAGGAAACATTTTCAGAGCTTAAAACTAAGGACTAGAAAAGAGACCCAGGAATCAGAGCAGCCACTGACAGAGTCCTGCCCGCTCGACACTCTTGTAGTCTACCATTTCCTGGAGCTGTTCTACATCCATTTCAGCAAACCAATTTAACCATTACTTCAGAGTCAGGGCCAGGGAGCTCAGTAAGTGAGCTGTTAGCCTTGTGAGCCTGAGGACCTGAGTTCAATCCCTGGAACCTACCTTAAAACACACCAAAATGTAGGTATAGTGACAGTGTTAGGAGTTAGAAACGGGCACATCCCTGGGACTGATGGGTCAATCAGACTATTCTACAGGCCAGTGAGAAAGCCTACCTCAAAAAGAAAAAAAAAAAAAAAAAGGAAAGAAAACAAGATAGGAGACAGATAAAGGTGAGGTGCTTGCCGTTAAACCACAAAGGGAGAAGGAAAGAACCAAGCCTTCCAAATCATGCTCTGACCTCTGACCTCTGACCTCTGACCTCCACATCCATATCATACCATTCATATGCAATCATACATGTACACACACACACATACTAAATAAGCATTAAGAATAGTATTTTTAAAAATAAAAATAAGGTGGATAGCACCTGATATTGTTTTCTGGCTTCCACATGCTCTCATGTATGTGCACATGAGCCCTTGTATATACACATATGTCTGCATGCACACAAACAATCACACACAAATAATATGAAACTCTTCCTACAAAACATTATAATGACTGGGAAAAGAAATGTCTAGTTTCTATAGGCCTATGTGTATATACTACTTGGATAAATCTGTACATCTACACACCACCACCCAAAAAGAAAAGAAAAAGCCCCCTACTGCCTTTAACCTGGCACCTTCCAGAAAGTGAGTAAGTCTTGCAATACCCCTGGAGGTGGGAGATCTGAGTAGGTCCAGACAACAAGGAGAGGGTGGGGATGGGTGTTTTCACCTCTTTCCTGTGCCCTGTCCTCTGTGGACTGTTTGTTTCTTAAACTACACACAAGAAGAGCTTTAAACATAGGCATTACTCTTGTTTGAGGTGCACTGTTATTCACTTTCAATAAAAAAGAGGCCTGTGGGATTATAAGAGTGTGGGATAAAATGTCTATTTCAATCCAGTGGCTCTTTAGCAAAACCATGAGCACCATGGACTACAGCCCTGTCCCATGGCAGAAGACTGTCGAACCCAATTGCCTGAAACTGAAAGAAATGCATCTGGGCAAGCCCCATATCAACGTCTCCCTTGCCCATACAGCATAAGGCACAAGATTAAGGCTCTAATAACATTGAAGTTGTTTTTCTGATTATGAAATGTGCTTTTTAAGTTAGTTCAACACCATATTCTCTTTCCCCATACATATATTAGGATAATATTACAAGAGCTGTTCCTAGGGGGGCCAGTGAAAGAAACCACTTGCCAATCAAAACTTAAACATTCCAGTTAAAGCTAGAGAAAATCCTTGATGAAAATTAGCTCCTGAGACATGATTTAAGAACACAAACACACTGCTTCATCCCAAGCTGGTATGTCCTATATCATTTAATGCAATTTACCTCCTTAGATACTTTCCCTAATAAAGGCTATAGAAAACTACTGGATTAACTAACAGTGAGCACAGAGTAAGTGAACAAGAAATGTTTGGTAAACGAATAAGTGAATGAATGAATGAATGAATGAATGAATGAATGAATGAATACCATCATAAAAATACTCAGTAGTTATAATTCAAAAGGTTTACGTACAGAATCATACCTGACTTTGCTCAAAAATATCATTCCTGGAGGCTGAAGGGATGGCTTGGTTAAGAGTACCAGTTGCTCTTTCAGAGGACAGAGGTTTGATTCCCAGCACCCACATGGCTCCTCATAACCATCTGCAATTCCAATCAACGGCATCTGATGCCCTCTTCTGGTCTTTGCAGGTACTGCATGCACACGGTGCACAGGCATCTCTGCTGGCAGAACACAAAACAGACCAAAAAATAAAAAATAAAATAAAATACAGGTTAAAAAACACCATTTGTTTATAGCTTCAAAATATTTTAAGATAGTTATCTTCAAATCAGCTAATGAATAGCAGTTAAAGGTTATAGATAACTTGGTGACTTAAAGTACTGACAGCTCTTCCAGAGGACCCAGGTTCTATTCCTAACACCAATATGGCAGCTCATAAAACTCTGTAACTTCAGTCAGAACAAGGTCCAGTGCCCTCTTCTGGCCTCTGCTGGTACTTCATGCACATGGAACACAGACATGCAGACCCATACACATAAAATAAATAAAATTTTAAATTTAAAATGTAAATAGTTCAGAGAAGCTACACTCAAGAAGTCTCACCAGCATGGTTGCCTAAACAAGAACTGAACAGATGACATCAATAGAAAGCTAATGTGGGAGGGGGGAAACTCACAAGCCCTCAGACCTAAACAAAGAATTCCAGACAACTGAAGACTCCTCAGAGTGGGAGAATAGACTTCCCAAGGAAGAGCACACCAATTAGTTGTCCTATACCAACTGGTCAGCCCCGAAATCAGACACAAAAGTAGCATTAGACGAACTGAGTAGGTTATATGTATAAATTTAGGAATCTGTGTCTATATGCAATAATTAAGAAAAAGAGGCCATACATTTGAGAAAGAGCAAAGAGCTCATGGGAAGGTTTAGAGAAAGGAAAGGGGATAGGGAAATTATATAATCGCATTATAATCTAAAAACAACAACAATAATAAATATATAAGCAGTACTTAAACATCTGTACATATGTCCAATTTAAATATCATTGCACGGTGTCTAGTTTATTAATTTCACAGAATACAAACATTGTGTAAATCCTGCCAGGATCAGCCACCAGGAGACAACAATGAAAACTCCTGGACTTTTGCTTTAAGTTATTCCACATTCTCTTTATAACCAAACCATTCACAAGACATTCTTCCCTGTGCTGATGCGTTGAGTTTTTTCTTTTCAACTACAATCGATTTGACCAAAATCACCATATTTTGGGGAACGTTTTCCCTCCTGTTGCCCTTGGCTGTGGAATCCTCTGTTATACAGTTCAGTTAGACGCCTTCACACTTCGCACGTAGCCTGTCTTTGCAAGAGTTTGGAAATGTTTTTGAAAAAGAATTATAAAATGTTCTCACTATCTACAGAAAACGCAGGGTTGCTTAGGCCAGACACAGCCACCCCATAGAGCTGACCTTCTGATCCTGGAAGCCTTTCATGTCTAAATCTTCATCAGAGTCAATAGCAGTGTTGTGTATGCGGAGGCTGCAGGGTCAAGTTCAGACTCTTCAGTGCTCTGGAGCCAAGGGGGGTAGCCAGCTGAATCTGGTTGAGTTTTTTTTTTTTTTTTTTTTAATCTTTTCTGATGCTTTGAAGTTTGGGAGGGCAGTGTAATAATATCAGGATTTGTAGGAGGGTTCTTTGCATAATCCTTAATAAGATATTCATATGGCTTCAAACATTGGCAAGAACCTCCAGCATTGTGTATATATAGATATTGGTGGTGTTTTCCTTTTTTTTTTTAAGGTAGAAACTATTCAAAATGTACTTCATGACGATGTAAAATTGTAATGCTAGCGGGTTGTATGCCCAGGTAGGATGTTCCCAAAACCATTCCTGATAGATATATCTTTGTCTTATTTTGAAAAGAAAAAACCCTCAAAACAGCCCTCAGCATGGAAAATAGAATGGTAGTTGTCAGTGGCTGGGAGGGGAGGGTGAGTGGCAGGTTTAAAGGGGCACTGTCTCATTTTTGCAAGCTGAAGAGAGTTCTGTGGTGAATGGCTGTGAATGGTTGTCCAGTAGTGTCGATGGCTTAACGTCACTGCATGGGCACTTATAGCCAGCTAAAATGGTAATGCCCGCATTGTTTTAGACATACTTTAAAGTAATTTTTTTTTAAGTTTACACAATTTAGAATCGGGGGATTTAGAAGTCTCGAGGCTAGACAGCCCCCACATGGTTCGCTGACATCTGACATCTCTTCACTGTTTCCCCTTAACTGAGTTTGTGAAAAGAAAGAAGCTGGCTGGAACACCACAGTGCCTCACCCTACCTGACACCTCAACCCCCTCAGTGGAAATGAGTAGAAGTCCAATCCTGGTTCCTACAGACAGATGCCTTAGCGTACGAATCCCGCAAACACTTTTCAAGGAAAGGCTGCAACTGCCACGCTCAACAGGGCCTCTGGAAGAGAGGTGGCCCAGCTGTGACACAGGAATCACCAAGCGCCTCCACTGGATGCCAGCTCCTTGCTACTAGCAGGAAACTGAGATTCACTTCCTGGGTGTTTGACCTGGGCATGAATAAGTTATAAAGTGAGCGAGGGGTGTGGTCGTGGGAGGAGTTGGGGGAGCAGAGGAAGAGAGGTAGTTAGAGCTGTAACTAGGGGGGAACCAGGGAGAACAAGGGCTGTGGAGATGGCTCTGTTTGCAAAGCACTTGCTCTAGAAACACGAGGGCCTGATTTTGATTCCTGGTCCCACATAAAGCTGATCTTAGTGGCACGATTTGTAATCCCAGCACTGGGAAGTCAAGGACACAGAAAAATCTCAAGGGTTCACTGGCCAGCCAGCCTAGCCGAAATGGCAAGCCCAGGGTCCCAGTGACAGGCCCTGTCTATAAATAAATAAATAAATAAATAAATAAATAAATAAATAAAGTGGGGTCAGTGTCTCCTGGGTGCTGGTAGGGCCTTCACCAGAATGTAGAACAGTGAGTGATTCTCAAATCTGTGGGGTGCAACCCTGGACCCTTTCACAGGGTTTACCTAAGAACACTGGAAACGTCAGATATCTACATTATGATTCTTAGTGGTTGCAAAATTACAGTTGTGAGGTAGCAACAAAAATAATCTTATGGTTCAGAGGATCACCACATGAGGAACTGTATTCAATAAAGGGTTAGGAAGGTTAAGAGCCGCTGACCTAGGAGTATCCTCTGACCCTCAGCACCTTCCCAGCTAAGAAAGTCAAGAGGGAAGCCACCCACATAAGAAGCTGACAGGCGCCTGGAAACGGGTTCTTCTGCCTCTCTGCAACCGTGAGAAGACTGGTGCGTCGACAGAGGAATTCCACAGACCCACCGGGTATTATCAGAACCAGTGAAGGTGTACAGCGATTGGGAAAGATGTCTAAAGAGCAGCTAATGTCGAACGATGCCGAGGACCCACCCTCTCGGCAGCTACCAACCCCCACCCCACGACCCAGAGTCTGCCCCACAACCACCACAACCAGCTGGATACCAACCCAGGGACATTCCAGCCGGGTGCAGGTCCAGGGCTATGCCTGCCTTGTATGTATGAACCGAGCATGATCAGAGGTGGGTGGGTATGGCCGACGAGGTGGCCCTGGCTGTGGACATAGGTGACCTGGAGGTGAGGTGATGCTGGGTCTCTTCATGTATTCCAGGGCAGCTTCAAACTGGAGAACTTTCCGCTTTACTTTGGCTCTAGAAGAAACTGAGCTGCTCTCTTCTCCAGTCCCCGTGCTCACGCCCCAAGCTTGGGGTCGCGGTTCCTCTCGGGACTTACGCGTGCTGTGGTTGCCTGACCTCATCGGCCTCAGTGTTCCTCAGCACCATGTATTCAAGGAACTGGACTCCTTTCCTGCTTCCCGGCCTCACAGTGTGGCCTGGGAGTCAGGACTACCAAACCCCAGGTCATAGAAGGGCCTTTGCCCCGATTTCTTGTTAATTTGCTTTGTGGAAGAGTTCTAGGACACAAGCCTCTCATTAAATCCGTCAGTACCAGGAGGGAGGATTGAGGACGAGGTAGATGGCTCCTGAGAAGCAACACTTGAGGCTGCTCTCTCTAACCTCTGAAATACACGTTTGCTGAGGTATTGTGAAGGTGAAACAAAGAGAAGAAATGTAAACACTGTATTTACTAGCTGGGAAATGAAGCCTGCCGTTTGAACCATATGCATGGTGGACTGATTCCCCCAATCCCCACCCCACACTGTTAGAATTCAGACAACTTCTGTTGTCCAAATAACTACTGCTTTTTTACAGAAATCTCTTGATTTTTAGCGGGACTGCTGCAGACAGACACTGAATTAAGATGTAAAATCTCTAAACTCTCTCCTTTTTGCTATTCTGACAAATGAGAACTGAGGGTCAAAGCCTTCGTTTGTCAGCACAGCCAATCCAAAGAAGCATTTGGGACTGAAGGTCTTACTGGTAGATTGCCTGCTTAGCACCTGAGTCCTGAGTTCAGACTCCTGCATGGGAGTTAGGGAGAGGGGCCGGCCAGTATTTTGTACTGTATTTTAGGATTACAAAATTAAATGATCTCATTAAAACCAGTCTCCAGAGTTTCAAGTGAAAAATCATTGGGCAAACAGCAAGAAATTTATATATATATATATATATATATATATATATATATATATATATATATATCAGATAAATACAGAAATAGATGATGATGGTCTTGCTTGTAACAGCAATAACATAAGGGAAACTAGTAAGTGATTTTTTTTTTTTTCAGAATGACAAATTCTAAAAAGACTGGCAAGAGTGAGTCCACTGGGGGGAATGTATTGAAACAGACACCTTTTGTTAATAATTGTGAACGGCTTGGGTGTATTTGAGCATTCACTAGCAGTCTTAGTTAGGGTCCCATTGCTGTGAACAGACACCATCACCACGTATAAAAGCCAACATTTAATTGGGGCTGGCTTACAGGTTCAGAGGTTCAGAGGCAGATGTGAGGCTGGAGGAACTGAAAGTTCTATGTCTTGATCCAAAGACCAACAGGAAAAGACTGACTTCCAGAAAGCTGGGAGGAAGGTCTCAAAGCCCACCCCCACGGTGACACACTTCCTCCAACAAGGCCACACCTTCTAATAATGCCACTCCCTGAGTCAAGCGTATTCAAACCACCACACCAGTAAACTCCGCTGTTTCCAGCTGCAGAGTCAACTTGCACAAGTTTTACTTGACCAGAAGGTGCAAAGGCATCCGCTGTTGTGTGGTCCTTAATAGTGAAACCTCAGAGATCACCATGTCCACGAGTAGGAGACTGGGGTCAGGTGTCTTTGTTTCAGTTTTCTGTGGGGCTGGCAGCTGTACCTAGGGCCTGGAAGGCAAAAACTTTACCACTGAGTTACATACAGCTCAGCCCCAGAAGTTGAGTAAATAAGCTATTGTCTTCATTCATTCGACATTACTGATTGAAGGCCTGCCCAGTGCAAGGTTGTATTTTAAATATAATACAGACAATGCAGGCATTAAAATAGTGATTTAGGCACACAGTTATTAGTATGGAAAAGGGTGACAAGAGGACTTGTACGTAATTTCCATAAAATCGTGTTTATATTCAATTTTAGATCCTTATGTAACATACATTTATATGTAAATGCATATGCATGGAGAAACCTTTAGGGAAAGATTGCTAGCATGTTATCATATTACCAATGTTAATTCACTAGGGTTTTTGACACTGTTGTTCCTAATATTTCTAATTTTTTTCCCATAGCTTAACTATTTCACAATAAACCTGTGTAACTTTTATGGCCCTGCAGTATTAGGGAGATATTTATCTTGAAAGGAAAGCGAGAACCCTGCGTGCGACGTAATCATATTAATATGCGGGAGAAAATACCAGACAGCCACAGAATTCCAGAAATCCAGCTACAGTTCTAACAAGACAGAAAAGCAGATGTTTGCCCACAAGGATGAGGTAAATAGGAATGAAGCACAATGTCTCCACAGAACAGTGCACAATGCAGCTGACTGCACTCCACTAAATGAGAAATCCACGCCAGCAAAGTCCCCAAAGACTGCAAAGGCTAAAAACTAATAACAAGCAACCGATCACGCACAAGGCTTTATAGGGCTTGTGTCGAAATGCTGGTCCTTTAATAATGTCTATGGTTGGTTTTTAAAACTCTAGATAGCATTCTATTTTCCTTCAAAAATAATTTCCCATACATCCCCCTATCCTCTTAATCCTGGAAGACAGGATTCATTAGCACAGGTAGTAAAAACATATCCTTGTTTAAAAGCTAAAATATACTTGGCTTTGCCTGATTTATTATTATCTTGGCCAAGATATCTAGTATGTATCAATAGCATGATGGTAATCCACAGATACTTTATTATTCTGCTGTTATAAATAGAACCAGCAGAACATGTACCACAAAGACAGAGAAACTGCAACGCAGACATAGGCCAGGATTCTGTGAGAAACTCTCCGGTGAACCCAGTGGGTCCAAACACATGAGACTCTGGTCAACATGAACCTACATCAACAGACCATGTATCAGACCTGACACACCTGCCAGGAAGAAACATTCAGAGTTCCCATGTTAAGAATTGTAGAATGGTTACTTAAAACTAGGGGTCCCTGTCGTAGGAGCTAAAGTGAGTCCTGGGGTGAATGGCTTTAGCTTCTGTACTGTTGTTTACACTAACGTGATCCATTTCCACTTTCCCACTCTGCTCCGTATCCATCCTGAGACAGCAGCTTTCAGAATCCCATATAGAACTGCAACTCTGGGTCTTTGAGACAGATCAAGACAGAGAAATAAGCAAATGCCTCGCTTTCATGGTTTTTATGATAAAAGTTTAAAATTAAATAATGACATTGAGTTCAGTCAAACAGAACAAAGCAAGGGCTGGAGCCCGGTGTCTTTCATTGGGCAAACTCTGAGTCCTGAACACTCTCTCTTGACAACATTGTGGCTCTAAGCAAATATCCTGTGCACAAGACAGAACCTTCCCATGGACCTGTAGGATACGTCACGTGTTCTAGATCTGTCCTTTTGAATCTTTTTCAGACATCAGGATAGCCTGTCAGCAGATTGTTTAAAACCGGGGGGAGGAGGGGGGAATATATATATATATATATATATATATATATATATATATATATATATTCTGTAACACATGAGTTTTCTGGTTCTAAAAAGGACAAGTAAAGACTGTTGCCCAAACCAAGCCTTGTGTGGCCATCCTGAGCAGAGCCAGAAGGCCTGTATTACCTGTATGGGAAGCTCCTGACTCTCTCCGGCTTGTTGTGTTCTATAGATGAAAAATGCAAACCCCAGCAGACCACTGAAGTAGCTACAGGTCAATGAGGTAGTGAAGGACTATGGAAAGTGCCAAGAATAGCAGACTGCATGTCTCCGGTGTGCAAGTTAAAGCATGTAAGTCTAGTTCCCTCTACCAGGGAACTTTTGTTCATCTTCAATGATACTTTTGTAAAATAACATGTGAAGTAAAGTTTGTAACTGTTTTAGGGCTGGAAATGTAGCTCAATTCATAGAGTGCCTGACCACTATCCAAGGTCCTGGGTTCCATACCCAGTATGTCCCCATGTGTGGCAGTATAGGCCTAGAACTTCAGTTGAAAGGTGGGGGCAAAAGAAGCAGAAATTCAAGATCATTCTAATACTACATACTACATACTACTTACTTCATACTACTGAGTTCAACACCAGCCAAGGCTGCAAGAGCCTGTTTGTTTGTTTGTTTGTTTGTTTGTTTGTTTTTTAAGTAAATAGGTAGGTAGGTAGGTAGGTAGGTAGGTAGGTAGGTAGGTAGGTAGGTATGCAGATAAAATGGATGGTTAGATAGAATAATCTCAAACCATTTTAAAATAGTTGGAATCAAAAAATGTCTAAACTGAAAGTTAAGGTAGGGATAAGAAAGTGTGTAAAGTGCTTGAGTTCAGCTCCTCAGCTCCCACACAAAAGCCTGGTTTGGTAAAAAGAAATGGGAGACAGGGGCTGAGGGAGGAGGGGCCCTTAGTCAGCCAGTCCAGCTGAAATAGTTCAGTTTCAGTGAGAATCTCTCTCTCTCTCTCTCTCTCTCTCTCTCTCTCTCTCTCTCTCTCTCTC
>NC_034597.1:52672187-52695551 GCF_900095145.1 Mus pahari | reverse complement strand
CACACCATAGTAGCTCCCATCTCACACCCACACCATAGTAGCTCCCATCTCACACCCACACCATAGTAGCTCCCATTTCACACCCACACCATAGTAGCTCCCATTTCACACCCACACCATAGTAGCTCCCATCTCACACCCACACCATAGTAGCTCCCATCTCACACCCACACCATAGTAGCTGCCATCTCACACCCACTAGAATGGCTGCTGCCAAAGGAATGGAAAAGAAGGGCTAGTCAGGAAGTGGAGAAGCTGAAACTCAGGTGCAGATACTATGGACAACTGTATGGAAATTCCTCCAAAAGAAAAAAGAAAATGAAAACTAGAACCATCATAAATCCTAAGCATCCCACAACTGGACCAAGACGCACAGGAAATGAAATCAACATGTCAAGGAGATAACAGGACTCCCATGGTCACTGCAGTATTGTTTGGCAATAGTCCCGAGGTGGGGGCAAACCAAATATGAATATGAATGACAGATAGACCAAAAAGAAAGTGGGATTTTCATACAAATGGAATATTAAACAACCTTTGGGAAAGAGAGAAATCCTGTCAGATTGCACAGCATATATGAAGCTGGCAGACATCATGCCAAGTAAAATAAACCAATCATGAAAAAACAAATACCACATGATTCTGTTCACATGAAGTATTTTAAGTGGCCAAAAATCATAGAAACAAAAAGTTGAAGGGGAGTGGGCCAAACATTAAGGGGAGGGGAGAGAGGGAGTTAGTACCCCAGAGGGCTGAGCATGCTTACACAGCTAGGAAGGTAAATTTAATATTAAGATCGAGACATTATGTGAGTGTGTGCTGGGTGTATACACGTTTGTGTGTGTGCACGTGTACATAATTGCACCGAACCTGGAGATCCTGGTCTTCTCCCTATTGCTGTACCAAACATCATAACCAAACGCTACTTGGGGATGAAGGGGTTGATTTGGCTTACACATCCACACCACAGTCCATGATGAAGAGAAATCAGAACAAGAACTCAAGGAAGGAATCTGGAAGTCAGAAGTGATGTAGAGGCCATGGAAGAATTCTGCATACAAGACGGCAGGACCACATCAATAAATTTAGATGTGCTACAGACAATCCGACCAAGGCATTTTCTCAGTTACAGCTCCTCTTTCTAGATGACTCTAGTTTGTGTCAAGTTGAAAAGCAAATTAGCCATACCACTGGAGTGCATCAAGTTGGATAGACTGGCTGGCAAGTGAGCTCCAGAGATCTGCCAATCCCTGCCTCTCGGTCGGTCATGGAAAGGCAGATGCAACTCTCTGCACTTGGTGTCTCCTGTGGGCCTTGTGGCTCCACCCTCCAATCTTCATGCTTATATGGCAAGCAACTGACCAGCTGCTATGTCCCCTGCCCCTAGGGGGTTGGTGTGTTGTTGTTGTTTTGTTTTGTTGACCATTAAAAATGCACAAACAGGGCTGGAGAGATGGCTCAGCGGTTAAGAGCATCTGACTGCTCTTCCAGAGGTCCTGAGTTCAAATCCCAGCAACCACATGGTGGCTCACAACCATCTGTAATGGGATCCAGTGTTCTCATCTGGTGTGTCTGAAGAGAGTGACAGTGTACTCATACATCAAATAAATGAATAAATAAATAAATAAATCTTTTTTTAATGCACAAACCAAAAGAAAAAAAAAAAGAACACCTCCTACCATCTCCACAAAGAAAGAGAAAAGAAAATGTTGGAACATTACAGCTTATGTCTAAATGACATATCTTCTACAATTTCCAAAAGAAAAACCTTTCTTTAAAATGTCAAGATCTCTTAAGTTATGTGTTGGAAGGCTGAAGGCCCTTATGCCCACGGAAAAGAACATTAAACACTCAGGATTCTCCTCTCAAACGAATGGACATACAACCTGTTCTTCCATCAGAAAGCTAGGAATTGAAAGCGGTTAATAGCCTGCCTGATCCTTTGCATTATCTCATGAACCAGGCCATATCAAGCTCCCACAACGAGGACCAGAGATACCTAATAATCTAAATGACCCTTACATTATCTGTACAGAGGCTTCCCAAAGCTCCCACAACCAGAACCCAAGGTTGTTAATATCTCCAAAGACCTCTAAGCTACTTATATGACCAATACCAAGCCAGATTCTTCCCTGGGCCTTTCACCTAGTACAGGGAGCCAATCTCCAGAACCCATCGTCTTGGAAGAATTGACGTGTATCCGGAGTTGAGTTTCACTGTAACTATGCTTTCTTGTTCATTGCAGATTGTATTACAGCAGAAATTTTTTTCCAAATATTGTGTTTAAATATATTGGCATTAAACCCCTGGTATCAGACTCCCCAAAGTTTAATCAACATTGATAAAAATCTTTGCAGATCCCTGCCTGCCTTTACACCTGCAGAGACCCCCTCAGTTGTATATAAGGAATAAACTGAACTTTTTTTTCCCAAGGTTGGCTTTCTCTATATAGCCTTGGCTGTCCTAGAACTCAGAGATTTGCTTGTCTCTGCCTCTCAAGCGCTGGGATTAAAAGCATGTGCCATTACTGTGCAACCAAAAACTAAGTTAAATTTTAAAAAGCAAGATCTCCGCTACACAGTGGGATGTTTTAGTCTATGCACTTATGCTTACCCTCTCGGGGTACCATTGACATCTCTATATTTGTCACTATTGTGCTAACACAATTTGGGGCTAAATTATCTCTTTGAGATCTCACCTAGCTGGGCCTGGAAATACAGGTTTGTATTTCCAACTACATAGAAGCCGAGGATTGCAGGTTCAAGTCCAGCCCTGGCAACTTAGCCAGACACTGTTTTAAAATAGGAAATGAAAAAAAAGGGCTATCATGTGGCTCCAGCATAGAGCAAATGTGATGTAACAGTCTCAATATGTAAGGCCCTGGGTTTAATCCCAATGCCATATAAAAGAAAATACTCAGTATAAATCACTGGTTATCTGGTGCTGTAGGTACATACAAGAGACTCATACACCCTCCTTCAAAGTATTTGTGTTGGCACAGATGAGTCCTATAAAATGAAGAGTACTTTATTTTTCTTTTCTGGGGTCCTCACACACTTTTCTCTCCATTTATATAGCTTATTTGAACAATAAAAAGTACCTCTTCCTTTAAGTTTTTGAAAGAAAAAGGCATGTGTGGGTCAGAAAGGATGGCTATTCACTGTTTAATTACAGAAAAGGCAGCAATATGAGATTCAGAATCTACGTATTGTCTCTTTCTTTAATTCTTTCATTCACCAAATACTTATTGAACACAACTTTGTGCCACTTGAGTTTGCAAATGGAGGAGCCAGGGTAGTGTGGCTGAGAGACAAAAACAAGGAGTTCCCTTCCCCCAGCCCCCAATGTGGTCCAGGGCTAGAGCAAGAAGAGGGAGTCCAGAGGAAGGACAAGACTGACTGCAGCTCGGATGCACGCAGGAAGGACAAGACTGACTGCAGCTCGGATGCATGCAGGAAGGACAAGACTGTCTGCAGCTCGGATGCATGCAGGAAGGACAAGACTGACTGCAGCTCGGATGCACGCAGGAAGGATATGGCGCTGGAGGGTATCCAGGTGTAAGAAGAGGGACTAGTAAGCTCTTCAAGTACATGAATTGGGTTATGGTATAGAAACTGGTGACCTGCTGAGCTCTGGTCATGGTCGCTGAAGACAAAGGGAAATGACCTTTAACTTGGATGGGGGCAGGGAGTTGTGTTAGACCCAGAGACCAGCAAGGCAGAACAGGTAAAAAGAGGTCCCTGGCTCCTAGCCCACGTGGTGGAAGGAAAGAACCCTCTGACCTCCACATACATCACACACAATTTTTAAAGAATAATGTCATAAAAAATAATATAATAAAAATAATAATAAAGTAATACAAAAATATAATAGGGAAGAACGCGCCAATGAGAGTGAACTCTGAGCTCAGGCTGGAGTCACAGGAGCCTGGAGGTGGGCGTGAGAGCTGAGAAGCAGCATCTGGGAGGGGGAGGCAGGGGGATGACTGAACACTGAGGATCAGTACAGTGAGAGAGAGCGTGGAGTCCAGAGCAACTTGGAAGTAGAAATCTCACTCTGAGTTTCCCACAATGTCTCACTCTCACTCTTCATTATACTTTCTGGACCACCACTGGATGACGTCACACTCAACTGTCCGTTTTGTGAAAGTCTGTCTTGTCTGACATTCGGAAAGCAAGCTGTCCAAGGCACCCATCAGCTGTGATGAAACAGTGGGTCACGCTGGCTGACTTGGAAGGACACACTACAAATCTCTAGTCATTCATCAGCTAACCAGTGACAGATGCAAATATTACAGACGCACTTCCAACTCTCCAGTCGTTCATCAAGCACAGCACGCATCCGTATCCGAAGAGGCCTGCCACAAACTGTCAGTTTCTATTTAAATCCCAGGCGATCGATCGAAAGTTCTCTGATCGAAAGTTCTCCGATTGCCAAGGTGTTTAAGAACAGCTGGGTTCCCGTGCCTTAAAGAAACAGGCATGTGTACCTCACAGCAGTTATCTCTGAAAGTGTTACCTAGAAATCTTATGATAGGTACTAGAGAGGCAGCTCAGAAGTTGAAAGCACTGGCTGCTCTTGCAGAGGGCCTGGGTTTGATTTCTGAGCACCCACACAGATGGTTCACAACCATCTGTAACTTCGGTTCTAAGGGAGCTGAAGCCCTCTTCTGGCCTCCAATGGCATCCTACATAGAAATGACGCACAGATATAAATAAACAAACAAACAATAAAGAGAAGTGTTTTTCAAGACCTTGATTCCCAGATACGCTCTTGCCTTATGGCGTTCCTTCCTTAACGCATACCTTCTTCAAACACATACTTTACTTTTATACATCTCAACTGCAGGTCAAATTCTATTCTTAAGGACCAAGAAGAGTGCTGTGGTGACAGACGCATGCATGTCCCTGCATACATTTGTGAGTTGAGTGTAGTTGGAACATGTCTTCAATTTATCATCGTATTGCTCAGATACTGTCCTTAGCCACTGATTGAAGAGGTATTTTGAATCAGTTGTCAAGAACAAATTGTTGCCATCTGTAAAATAAATGACTGAAAGTATGGCTAAAGTAACGAAAGTCAAGAATCCAGATGGGTCAGGAGAGAGATACTGTCAAAATCAAACTCTTGCTTTTGTCTCTGTCCAACTTCCATGAATGGAGAGACAGTTCAGGCAGCAATGACAGCGCAGAGAGGCCTTGCCTCCCACTGTGGCACCAAAAGTAAGAGTCCCATGGGGCCTTTGCCTTGCAATATAGGATCCAAGAGTGTCAGATGGAGGGTGGGTTCCCTGGACTTGCCCCCAGCCTGGCTCCTCCAGCTCCTCCAACTGTAAACTAAAACAACACAAAGTCATGTCCAATTCACTGAGTGAAGAGAAGCCAAAAGTGCACATAATCGGAATCTTACTGTACTGGCACCAACATCTTCTTATAGCTGGGGAAATTCAGATGACAGGAAAAAACGGCCTGTCTACTCAGCATAAATTGAACAGAGATTGGTCTTTTCTCTTTTCCTGTCTGACTGAATTGTGATTGGAAACAGTCATGAAGTGTTGGAACCTTACACCGAGCTGTTCCTTTATTCTGATATTTACAATTCATATGCTGTCGGGACCTGCATTGCCTGCTCAGGGTCATTCTGGACAGCAATTAATAAGTACAGGGCCAGGAGTCAAACACAAGCATCCTGGTTGCAGGTTGCTCCTGCCCAGCCCCTGTTGCTGCTATTTTATAACTAATTACTGCTGCATACTCTCATCATAAACTAAAACACACACACACACACACACACACACACGCACACGCACACGCACACGCGCACATGCACACGTGCACACGCGCGCGCGCACACACACACACACACACACACACACACACACGGTGGAGCGCTAACCGTCGTCTCAAAACACCACCTATTAGTAAGCTTTGTTTTCTAAGAAAAGGGTAGAACAGCTGATACAGAAACTAAAGATTAGATGGACTGTAGGCTTTCCAAACTGTTTCAGAGTAAAAATATAGGAAATAATTCATGTTTTCTAAAGTGAAATAAAACAATCAAAGTGTTAATAAAAGCACTATGATCCCAGCATCTGAAACAAACAACAAAAAAACAAACACATACGATATAAAATAAAAGAAAAACACAGAGAATTGAAATGTATCAAAGTGTTAGTGATTTGTTCTAAAGTCAAATTGAAGTCTTTTATTTTTCCCCTGAATTTTGTAAAAATTTTGGAATGAACATGTATTTTATAATGTCCTTTTACATGTATTTTACATGTCCTTATAACAAGAAAAGAAGACATGAAACGCTATCCTTAAGACACACAGATTTTTAAAATTTGTGCACTTGGTTAAGTCAAGGGATTTGTTTTTCAAATCCTATTAGCACTTAGCGTACTGTCACAGGCATCCAGTTTTTCCTTTCTTCCCTCTTTATTTTTCAGTGTTAGGGATTGAACACAGGGCCTCACTTGTGCTAGGCAAGCCTCATTCCCAGACAGGCAGTCACTTTTAACTGCAAGGCAATGTTGCCCTGAGGCTTAAAATATCCAGTTTCTAGAGATGATCTCACATCAAGTCCTGCTTGACACTCATGGTCTCCTAAAGACTCAGAGCATCTGACAAGGGGAAGGGCCACATTTCCCAAAAACGCTAATGGATGATCACAGATAAGAACTGATTCTTCTAACTGCCCTATCTAGTGTTTTCCATGACTCAGTGCTGCTGTGTTTTGAGCAAGAATCGCTGAAGCCACAACAAAAACAGTACTTGAGGAAACCGGCAGGCAGGAAAGGAACACACAGATGAGATGTGTGCACGGCTCACAGCAAACTGTAAAATCCAGCACAAAGCCAGATTCCGCTCTCAGAACGCCACAAGCCTTTCAGAAAATCCTATCTGGAGGAATGATTAGATTGCGTTTAGAGAGATACTTCAGCTTGATTTTTTTTTTTTTAATTTTAATAGTAACACAATTCAAAACTTAAATGAAAACATCTGGTTTCGTTTTCTTTACTGATTAGGATAACGAGAGACTCTGAGACATGAGCATAACCCTGCCATTTATTTGATATGCAAATAAAGTTCCTGGCTTGTGTGCAAGTTTTATACTTTGACTATGCCTTCAGAGTTAATTACTTCTCATATCCCCTCCTGGATGCAGAGCAGGCTTGAAGAATAGCTATTCATTAAGAAACTAACTCATCGTTCTTGCAAAAATGGCTACAGCAGAGCCGTCCTTCCAAGTAGACTCTAATTAATTAAAATGCAGATGGGTGAGATAGATGTCAGTTCTGCTTCTTCCTCCTCCCTTTCCCCAAAGGCTGTGACCCGAACCCAAAGGTCAAAGGTCAATGGAGAGGAGGAGGGGACTACATGGCTTGCTTGGTGGCATAAGAACCATTTCTATCACAAATATAAGGTAGGTTCAAACTTCCCCCGAATCTGTCTTCACAATGGCTTTTCTCACCAACCATGCCCATTTACTCCCCCCCCCACCAAGACAATGACAAAAACAAAAAACAAAACCCCACAATCCTTATCCTTTCATTCAGTCCGCTGTGACAGGGGGTCAGATATTTCCATCCTTGCTAATGAAAGCCTTGATTGGACTCTGCGTGTCTCCAAGTCAAATGCCATTCTGGATCTCAGCAATGCTCAGGGACCTGTTCTAGTGCCACCTCTGACTTACAGCTTCTCTTCACAGGGTACCGCCTCCTCGGTGAGTCCTGAGTGGTCACTGACCAATGCAGAGCACGGCCTGCTAAGTATTCATCCGCAAGTTGACATTTCAGAAAATGAGGGCCTGTCTTCATCCCGAGTGCTGATTTGATCAGGCATAAATATACGTTAATTATGTCTGGACCAGCAGGAGACTAACAGAGTGGTAGAGCATTGATTTAACATGCATGAAGCCCTGGGTTCCATCCCTAATAGTGCAAAAATGCTCCAAGACTGAGAAAGAGACACCAAGCAGAGAGCCCAAATAATCGGCCCCAAATGTATATTTTACAGTCAAGTGTCACGGTTTCATTTCACAGTATTCCTAAGTTTGAAGTGCGAGGAGGCAAAAAAACACAACCTATATTTAGCAAGCAAAGAGTAAATAAATAGAGAGGAAAATGAGCTCTAAATCACAATCAAGTGAGCTTCAAAGAATAAATGAGCCAGTTCGGCAAGCCCGGATCCAGCATGTTGTGTAACACTCTCAAACTGACAACCGATTTCATTTCGACAGAGGACACAGCTTACACCACTAGATTTGCATTCCTGTACAAGTCTGCATTCTCTCCCCTCCCAGAGCTGCATAGCAGCAACTGTGATTTCTTTTTAAGTTTTACTTTTATTATTCTGTAATTAGTGTGTGTGTCTGTGCGTGTGTGCGTGTGTGTGTGTGTGTGTGTGTGTGTGTGCGCGCGCGCGCGCGCGTGCACGTGTGTGTGAGGTGCCTGACCTCAGAAGCCAGAGGCTTTGGATAACCCCTGAGCTGGAGTTGCTGGCGCTGGGGCCTGAGCTCTACTCCTCTGCTGGGGAAGTTTACACTCTTAACTGCTGAGCCATCTCTCCAGCCCCAACCATTGTTATTTATAACCCAGCGACATTCATAGCAGCCAACAGCATCATAAAATGTCTGCTAAACAAATCAACTAGATTCAGTTCTCTTTCAAGTACTCACCAAGCAACCTAGCTCGTAGTTTAGCCAGTAATAAACTAGCAAATCACATGTAAAAAACACAGTTTCATTAGTGAAAAACAGTCCCGAGCTGAACATTTAAAGCCACGTCTGTTTTGCTTACCATAACTATATTAAGTAAAACAGAAAAAAGAAGAAGAGGAAGAAGAAGAAGAAGAAGAAGAAGAAGAAGAAGAAGAAGAAGAAGAAGAAGAAGAAGAAGAAGAAGAAGAAGAAGAAGAAGAAGAAGAAGAAGAAGAAGAAGAAGAAGAAGAAGAAGAGGAGGAGGAGGAGGCAGAGGCACAGCTAAGCTCTGTCAGTCCCAGACATAATTGACCTATTGAGCCACCACCACCCTCACATTTTCCCCCACTTAAGGCCCATCATGAGGAGGAAGACAAAAACAAAAACAAAAACAAAAAAAAAAAAAAAGGAAGAAGGAAGTCCAGTGAGTTCTGAGACTCTAAAAAGGAGAAAGAAAAGGACAGTTTTGCTTAATTCAAGTATTGAGTAAATATTGTTGCTTAATTATTTTTAAAAAGAGACACTAATGGCTATTCTTTAGTCATGTGTTTAATTTGTAAGAATGAGGCTACACAATAAGACACTTGTCCCACACAGAAGCCGCTTTGCTCCTCAAAACCAAACAGCACCATCCACCTACCCCAGCTCCATCACAACATTGGTAATAGGGCCTCACCTAAATTCTTAAAGGCAAACCAGTGGAAGAGGATGACAAGCCTAAAACCTGCCAACAGGGGAAAGCACGAAGTGAAAATGTATCCCCATTGTGGAAATAAGTAAAATATATATTCAAGAAATGGATAATTCTGGGGATAAGAGTATTGATAAATTCTCAAATGGTTGCTCTGTTGTTTTGTAAGGACAAGTGTGGTGGAATGTGCTTGTAATCCCAGCACCTGAGAGGCAGAAAGACCAGGAATTCAGGGTTATCCTGAGCTACCCAGCAAGCTGGTGCTGGCCAGAACTACATGAGACCCTATGTCAACTAAAAATAAATAACTAGAATAGGAAAACAATTTTTCATTACTGCACGAGGCCTCAGTCATTGAGTTCACACTCCACCCCGGGCACGATGAATGTTCCAGGAACCCACAGGAAAACAAAACAAAACAAAACAAAACAAAACCCAGATTTGTAAACATGTCTGGTATTGACCTCCCAAGCAGTGAGTCTATTTATGTATCCGTGATTAAGGTGGACATGAGAAGCCCAAATAAAACCACACTGCATATTTCTCCAATCAATATTTCAAAACAATTAAATCAGTGTTCATTAATATCGACAGTCTAGCAGCAATGACCAAAGAGCTCCAAGCTGGCCCTGGCCACCACCCGCCTTCTCCAGGAAGCTCTAACTGACGCTGACTATCCCCGTGAATGCAGTTAGAAATCAGGCAGAAACAACAGAAATGTGTACAAATGGCACAATTTTCCCTGCAACTGGGGGTGGGTGGGGAGGGGCCTTTAATTTTCACCCAATTTGGCTTTTCTTGCCTTTAATTTGCAATACTGCCAAGCTACAAGTTAAAGACTGTGCCAGGTTTTCAGTTTTGTAAGCAAAGAAAGAAAAGTCAGCTTTCTTTCTTTAAATGGGGAGAGTGTGTACGTGTGCCTCTGTGTCTATACCTAATGAAACCAGTAACGTGTGAGATTCTTATTCAAGATTCCCAGAATTCCCCACTTCTCACTTGCATGCTCGATTCCTGTCAGAACATAAAAAGCGAATATCTCGAACTGATGAAACTGAGAAGGACCTGGAGAAATGCTGTTTTCAGTTACAAATGCCGGGATCACAGCTGTGCAGTTAGCTTGCCGCCCTTCTGGATCCTCATCCTCACATGACTCATTATCACAGGGACAGCAAAGTGAAGACCTTCATCCTGCACAAGAATAAACCTCACATCTAGAAAGCGCCCCCCCCCCGCCCCAAAGCAAACTGGCAGCCAGAGGCAGCTAGCTGCTCAGAGGCAGTAGAGGTCACAGTGATATTGGTGAAGAGCTGAGGTAGCTTCCCATTGGGGTAGAGGCTGAGTCCCTGAGCCCAGAGAGGTCTTCCAGAGGCTCTCTGCTGGCACTACAACAGGAGGCAGGCCAATCAGCCCTCTCCAGACTTCACTGCACTGTAAGAAACACAAAATACTGAGATGGACTTTCAACTATAAATTCTGGAACAGTTACACTGGGCCTGTTAAACCTCAGCTCTATTCCCAAAACTTGGGCACGGGGCAGCGGGGCAGCGATAGAAGCAACCACATGGAAGCAACCACATGGCTTAGGTGCGAGGAAGAAAATTCAACATACATTATCTGTACAGTCTACCTTGGTGCAGCCATTCATGAAGGCAATTTGACCCCCTGAATTAAAGGTCCAAAGAAGTATGCTTGCCATAGTACTCAGACAAAGACACATACAACAAATAAAGGGTACTCAGTGCAGCGTTACCTATGACAGAAAAAGATTGGAAAGTACCCCAAACATTTAATAAGAATTTTATTAGACCAGGTATGGAAGTATGGTATATATATATATATATATATATATATATATATATATATATATATGGTATATATATATATATATATATGGTATATATATATATATATTTATATATATTTATATATATTTATATGGCATATGCTTTTAATTCTAACACTCTGTGAGGTCAGGACCAGTCTGGCCTACCTAGCAAGTTCTAAGCCATCAGAGCCACATAGTGAGACTCTGAAAATAAGTAAATAAAATGTGGTGTCTTCTTTCTTAGATTATGGCATGTAAAATTAAAAACAAAAAACAAAAAGCATGTTATTGAGCAATATTTAGTGGTGTAAGTAATATTCAAAGCTATAAAAGTTAAAAGCACATTCAGATGATATATTTGCTTATACTTCATTGTAAGATAGAAGTTGGTACCTAGCATGCAAGCAACCCTGAGTTTGAGTCACCATAGGGGGGGCCAGGGGTTGACATCAATAAGAGCATTCATTACCTCTAGGTCAGAGGTTCCCAACCTGTGCATGGAAAGCCCTTTGGGGGTCACATATCATACATTATGATTCATAACAGTAGCAAAATTACACTTATGAAGTAGCAGTGAGAATCAAGTTTTGCTTGGGAGTCAGAATAACATGAAGAAGTATGTTAAACGGTTGCAGTATTGGGAAGGTTGAGAACAAGTGGTCTGGAAAGATAGTGAGAAAAGCAAACTTGGGCACGGAAGAGTTGGATCAGTGTAAGAGTGTCCACTGCTCTGAAAAGTGAACCAGGATCCTGTACCACATTAGGCAGCTCCATGGGACCCAGTTTCCTTTCTCGTTACCTTGAGCATCTGTGCACATATTCATATACATACACATGAATAAAAACAAAATTTTAAAGCAAAAGTAAATTTTATTTCCTTTTTTATGACTTTCTGTGTTTTTCAAACTTCTTACAATGAAAATATATTTGCATACGCAGGTGAAAAATGAACCAATTTTTAAAATCAGCCACATGTATTATTCTTGCAAAGAAATGGCTTCTTCCATTTTGCCTTAGCGATGCAACCTGACTGCCTCCCTGCACCTAAAAAGGCCAGCCTGAACTTCCCCAGGTTTTCAGCCTTCGTCCTTTTTCCTGAGTTAGCCCTGGCATAGAGTTATAGAAAATTAGACCATAAGAACCAAGTGTCTCCTACGTTTTGGTTTAAGTAAATGAGAGTGTGTGTGGTCCAAGAATTTGTTAGTGAAAATGAACACCCAGGGGGATTATCTTGCCTTTGATCTAAGCTGATGAAAGTGTTGGTGTTTCATTCCTTGATTACAACTGGATTCAAAAGGGTAGTATTCTGTTAGTTTATCCATTCAGTTGTTAAATGCTATGTACCTCTTGTGTGGTGACTTGGTGCCAGGTCTCTCATAGGCCAATGATACAACTTCCATGCTCAAACTCTTATCTTTCTTTGCAGGCAAATGACACCACATCCCTTTTACACTGTAAGGGACCATGAAGCTGGGGGTTGTTCGGTTTGGAGGCATCTTGTCTTGTTGTTCGGTTGGCTGGTTTTGAACATGTTGTGTTTTGAATGTGACATATATACCCATGCTCTACCTACATGCTCGAGCATTTGGGGGCCCTTGTGCCCCGTCTTGTGGCTATACTTTGGAAGGTTTTTGAACATGGAGGAGAAGCCTCCCTGGAAGAAATGAGTCACTGGAGCCTTGGGGTTTAGTAGCTCACCCCCACTTCCTGTGCACTATCTTTTTTTAATCTGCCGAAAGGTGACCAGCTGCCTTCCTCGCACTCCCACCAGCAAATATTCTTGTCTTTTCGACACAAACCTAGGCATTATCTGGAAAAAAGGGATCATAATTGAGAAAATGCCTCCATAGCGTTGCCTGTAGGCAAAGCCAGACTGTGGAGCATTTGCTTGATTAATGATTGACATGAAGGGTCCAACTCCTTATAGCTGGCTATGCTCCTGGTTAGGTGGGCCTGGGTTCTATTTGGAAGCAGGCTGAACAAGCCAAGGGGAACAAGCAACTCAGCAGCACTCCTCTGTATCAGTTCCCACCTTCGGTTCTGCCTTGTCTTTCCTCAGTGATGGAAGGCCTCAGTGTTGGAAGATGAAATGAACCCTTTCCTTCCCAGGTTGCTTTTGGCCAGGGTGTTTATTACAGTATTAGGACATACACCTTTGGGTACCATGCAATACCATGGCTCTGCATGCTTCACTTCCCACGCCAGTGGGGAGATTCCAGGCTAATCCCCTCCCACATCTCCACTCTGCTCTACACACAGTTCCTCTGCTCTCTGTGTTCCAAGGATACCACCTTGTAATTAGCCATCCTCACTTCACCCTGGCCATGCCCCCCCCCACCCCTATCTGTCCCCATTAGAGCATTTCTCCGTTTTTTCTCTATAGAAAACAAAAATCTGTGTTGTAAACTCTATGTGGACCAGAGCTATCTTGTTCACTCTCCCAAGCCTGTGTTTCACATGCAGCAGCTACTTAATAAGCAACATAATTGTTAGCTGAATTACCTTCTTCTGGCAAGTGGGGACAGGAGCAAACATTTGACCAAAGGATAAATAGAAAGGAAACCGGAAGAAGCAGGAGAACGTGCACTTCAGTCTGAGCTTGGTCTCAGCTCTGGTCCTGTACTCTCCACCTCTAGATGGTTTTACCAGCCTTCTTCTAACACTGGGCAAGAACTACCCTAATGCCCCCCCACACACACACACACAGGGTGTGGGGGGCAGTCCTGTCTGATGGACACATTCATGCTTCTCCTAGGGTCACGTGGGACTCCTTTCCAAGTGGGCCACAGAAGTCTCTTACCACAGGGTAGCCCACTTGCCCAACACAGGCAAAACTCCCAGTGACCCGGCATGGGATCAACACCCTCTCTCCCAAAAAAGGGAGCGTACCCTTCCATGTATTTCTCAGGGACTGTAGGCCTCACTAGACGGAGAGAACAAAATTTAAAATGTATTTGGACAGCCCCAAACTCGGGCTACTAAGAAGGCAATGGACCTTAAGTTCACTGGTTGCAAATTTGGGAAACTTAAGTAACGCCTAGTCAAAGAAGAAACAGGAGCTAACTTCTGCCCAGAGGTTAATGGGTCCTGGAAAAACCCTTGTGAATTCTCTACCTAAATTTAGTCTGGTGTTTGAGGCTTCCCTTCAGCCCTCTTGAGGTAATCCCTAGGGGATCTTAGGCAAGACCTTCTCCAGTGCCTAGAAGGCCTAGGCCTCAACTTCCTTGTCTAACAACTCTGAGTCAGGCAGGGTTCCCTTCTCCCGGTAGGCTCCAGGGCTTCGGGGACCCTCACTCTGAGTGCTTCTACTGACTGGCCTTTACTGGCAGGATACAGAGAAAAGAGTTCTTCCCTTCTCCTTACCAGAATTGTTTGAGCTCTGAAGTTTGAGAAGCAGTTTCCTCTGTGAGCCCCTCGCTCTCGGGCCAAGAGGCTCAAATACCTGCGGCTTTGCCGCTGCGTGGGAGCCCGCGTGGCTCTGTCCGGATACCTGCGTGGCTGCGGAGCACCCAAGGAGCCAAACAGGGAGGTAAGGACACTGTCAGTCCCGGCAGATGCGACCGGGTTGGACTCCCATGTACTCAGATGGGAAAGCTCTACGAAGGCAGTCCGGACTGAGGGGGTGCGGTGGAGTCCAGGGCCGAGCTCAAATCTCAGTTCTCAAAAATAAGAATATATCCTGGTCACGCTGACGCAAAGACCCCAAGTGACCGCAAGTAATCTTGTGCTGGCCCTCCCTGCGCCGCGTCCAGTTTCAACTAGACACGGGGATCCACGGTTCTCCCGCAAGGAGGACTTTGACGGGGCTCCGGCCTGAGCCCCAGACCACAGCTCCCAGAATGACTCGAACGTTTCGGGTTTTTTTTTTTTTTCCAATTGCGAAGCAGGCGTGCTGCTCTGAACTTCCTATGACCTCCTCCGCACCGCGCTCACCGCTCCGCGCACAAGGAGGAACCCGGCGCGGCGCGGGATTCCGGAGAAGTCACGGGCGAGCCTGGGGATTGCAGACCATTGGGATGGAGACTGGAGATAAGTGCAGAATGGTGTATGTGGTACACTTTTCTAGAACTAGCGAACCCATCAAAAGAGATGGTCCCAGGGTTGCAAATGCGTCCCTCTATATGTAAAGAGATGTCGTTAGGGCGCGTGTGTGCAAACATTGACACCGAGTTCTTATCATGCATGATGCTGTAGTGTTGGAGACAAATGCGCTGAGTCCAAGCACGCATCTCTGATAGAGTTCCACACTGATTAGGTGCGACTCTTCCCTCCCCCCCTCCCCCCAGTGGATAGCCTGAATCCAGGGGACTGAGACCTGTTGTAATGAGAGGTCACCTGCTATACCTACCCAGTCGTTTGGGGAGAGAGAGAGAGAGAGAGAGAGAGAGAGAGAGAGAGAGAGAGAGAGAGAGAGAGAGAGAGAGAGAAGCAAAGAGAGAAGCAAACTGTTAATTCTCTGCTATTTAGAGAGCAGTGCAAAGCTGTCAGGAAACTCAGTTTCTGTTTACTCCCAGTGAAAGGGCCACAAAGAAAATAAACCAGGACTAGGTGATGCTGAGCAATGTCACAAAGTGGCTCTAGCCAGCTCTCAGCCTCCAATGTCTCCACACCCAGGACAGGAGGAGGGTGTAGGTGGGTTTTCCCAGCTCCTGAGTGTTAAACGCTTTCTCCAGTTTCCGATTTTATGCTTTTAAAAATGCACTTAAACCTCTATCAAAAAGAAAATCGGCCAAATTGCTTAAAAATACAAATTGCGCTCTGACAGATACAAGGTCAAGATAGGTTAGCAGTGGGCAGAGGCAGCTCCACCAGAGATGCTAGAAATGAGTAACAACCCACAAATTTCGTTCTTACTAAAGAAATAGGTAAAGGGAATCAAAGGGTAATAGTTACTATTACTGTCACCGAAAAACTCCAATTAATTTAATGTGTTTCAGATTTATATGTATGTAATCACAGTACTTTTATTCTGCCTAGCTATTTCCATTAAGTTTTAATGTCTTATTAAAATTCCCTGGGTAAACTTTCTGAGTTTTTATGTGAGCGGAGATTACCTTAACCAGAAGCAAAGTTTAACATAATTTCCTTAGACACAGTGAAGTCTGTATCTTCTGCCAACATTTTTAAGGGCAGGAAGAAGTGAAAGGAGGTAAGGAGACTAAATGCTAGGTAAGCACCTACTACGTGGCACCGCATAAGACTAGCTTAAACATTTTTTTCACATTAATAACTGCCTATCCGTAAAAGATCTTTTTTAAAAAAAAAAACCTGAAGTTTCCATCTTCTTCCTCCAAACTAAGGTGTACAGCTTACATAATTTTATTTTATTTGCAAGAATTTCGTTTTTAATACTTCCTTTTGGAAGTGAAAAACAGCCAAAGAAAATGAAAAGATCCATACTTAGTAATATTTAAGGTTTTTTTTTTTTTCAAAAAAACGGACTACACCGTTTAGTATTCGTATTTGTCTTTAAAAAAAAAAAAAAAGCGGAGTTGTGGCGGCTTAGCACATGGTGATTTTCTCCTAACTCTTTAAGTACCTGTAAAAATAAAGCCCTATCAGTACTGCGAAGGAGACCGGGCTTGTAATTAGGAACACGTCGTTGTTGGGGGAAGGGAGGGAAGAAGGGAAGAAGGGAGAGAGACAGAGACAGAGAGAGCGCTGCTCTCACACAAACAGTGCACAATTAACAGTGACTGTACATTAAAAGGAACTAAAAACTAGTTGTTTTGCGAGGGTATGTATGAAAACTGCGACGTAGAGGCTAAGGTGAAAGGGCTACACATTGTTGTAGGAGATATGATTAAAACAAGTGCCTGAAAAAGAAAAATAAGACAGAAAGTAATAGTGAAGAAAGGGGAGAGGGAGAGGAGAGAATCAGGTGAGAACGAGGAACAGCAGCCAGGAGCTGTGGGAAGCCGTCAAATTTCCAAATTTTCAGTTCTTTTAATTAATGGGGTGGGGGAGGTCTCACTATAATTGGGAATAAATGGTTGTCTGATGAAAGTCTGTTAGTTATTCTATTTGTGCTGGGGGTTTTGTTTGTTTTTCCAGACTCAAAAAAGTTATTTGGAGATACAACCAAATGTTTTGACTGGGTGATCAAAAGCCAGGCGAAGCATTTCCTGCTGTGATTCCTCGGAGGTGACCAGCCTTGCACCCAACGCACCCCACGCCCGGCAGCCTGAGGAGTAGCGCCTTGCAGCCCACACCCGGGCAGGCGGGGTGGGGGGACACAAAGTTCAGATAGATACCCTCGGAGGCCTGGCTTTAGGCTTGCTTTGGTTTTCTTCGGGAAGGGGAAATGGGCGTAGTTCTGTAAGGATTTTCACTTTACAAACTTGGGAAACTGGGTGGTTCTCAACTGGGCTTCTAATGGCCGAGGCTCCCTTGCCTCTCCGGGTGTCACAGGAGCGCGAGGCGAGAGGCGCTACTTTCGACGAGCCTCCCTCTCCCCAGCCTTGAATGGGGAAGTGCCTCTGCCAGCTTTGAAGGCGACTTGGCGACCTCAATGCCCTGCGCTCGGCACCCGTCCAACCCCGCTCAGGGAGAAGCCCACACGGGAGTCTCTTCCCTCGGAGCGAGTCAGTGCCCAGGCACTCCCCGGACACTACTGAGTTCAGGGGCTCCTTGCGGCGGGCTCCATTCTTTTCTCACCCTCGTTTTCTTTGGAAGCACCCCTCCCCCGTCCTCCGTAGCAGACACTGACCTGCAGCCTCCGCTTGCTCCCTGCTAAACCCACCCGCCCCCACCCCCGGACCGTACCCGACACCTTGTGAACTGTGTCACCGTCCCCACACCCCACCGCGTCCCGCCTTTTTTTTTTTTTTTTTTTTTTTTTACCGCTTCAAGCTTTCCTGGACTGAGTGGGCGGGAAACGGAGGTTCGGCTCCTGCCCCTCTTAGCAGCCCCTAGCCCACGCCGAACCCTCTCCAGAAACCCGCTGGATTGTGAAAGAACCCGGTGGTGGGCGGGAGTGGAACGCTACCGGGGACTTGTGGAGTGTTTGGCACGGTCTAGGGTACACTAGTCTTTCCCCCAAGGGAGTTTTCTTCGCCTCGCAGCCAGCGCGAGGTGTCCGAGGTTTTTAGTAACTAACCGCGAAGGCAGTCTCTTGTCCCTTTCTCCAGCTTCAGGACATCTGATCTACAACCTTAAACTTTCTCCTTTTGGTTGAAGTGAGCCGCAGCTTAGCGACCTCAGCTGAGGCCACCACGGAGAGCTGGTGGAGCTGCTGGAGGGTTAACTCAAAAGCTCGGCGCCCAGAGGTCGCCTGAGGCCCTGTGGGTCGAGGCCAGGCGCGCTGTTTGCAGGAGGAATTCCAGGAGGACGCGAGCAGGGCACGCAGCCGGCTAAAACAGGCGTTCCCTTTTCCAGACCATATTTCTCATAAAAATCTAAAGCCAGATGCATCGCTTGGGCCATGCTCCCATTTCACCTCGAAAGGCGTGGATTTATTTCCAAACTGGACCAAGGTGTCTGACGCGGGTTTCAGTGGCGAGCGCAAAGGACAGGGGGTTCGATTGCTCTGAGGACTCCACGAAGGGAGGCAGTTTGAGCATTTAAGTCGTAACTTTAGCTCAGGCAAAACATTAGTTATGAATGCATGGATTTTTTTTTTACTAAAAAACGTAGTGTGGTTTTTTAAAGCACGTGCTTTTTGTTTAAGAGCAAGACCAACTTCACAATCACAGACGCCCACTTTAACAGCAACACCCCATGGAACCCAATCACGAAAACACGTCATTTGCAAGAAAGTGAGAAAACTAGCTATATAATAAGACCAAAAGGCGAACTTCGTAAACGCAGACCTTTTTATAATCTCTTGAGTCAAAACTAGCTTTTGTGCTGAGTAATTTTATTTTATTTTAAGAAATGGGGGAAAGCTAAAAGAGAGAGCGTCAGGGTCTATTTCCTAGGTAGCTTGCCTCACTCATATAGAGGGAAAAGAGGATAGAAAGGGCCTTCCCTTTCTGTTAGGGCTTTCTGACCTTTACCAAGGGGGGGTCTTGGGGGGTAGAAATAAGAAACAACACATTTTGGAATGACAAAACAGTACCAGGAAACCAACTCTGCCTTTCCAGGTTTCGACCAAGAGAACTTCACGACGCGGCTCTGAAGGCAAGGCCATTTTTTGAGTCCTGGGGTTAAATAAATCATTGGCGAAGCCGAGTCTGAACAATGCAAATACGTACAGGACTCCTAGCCTTAGGTTTTACAGAGCGAATGACCTCAGTGCGAAAGCGCCTCTGAGCAGCTGGAAGGGTAATGGCTGTCTGCTAAGTCCTTAGTCAGGTGTGGGTGAGCAGGGCGAGCACTCCAGCAAACGGTTTCCACTTTCAACTCCCCGAGACTCTGCAGGTCTTTCTCACACTTGCCCAGACCCACAGATACTGCTGCAACAAAGGTGTTACTAAACAGAATAAAGTGTGCGGTAAGGAAAGTATGAGGGTGGGGTGAGAGTGGAAGCTGCTTCAGTGTTGTTTCTCTGCAGGGGAAGAAGGGGAAGCTAGGACACAGTTTAGCTGACTAGATTGACACCAGCTGCCATTCCTGAGCGCCCCAGTTGTGTTCAGTTACCTTCCCCTCGTGAAGATGCCTTCCCTTAACTGCTAAAGTCGGCCCACCCGCTTCTTTGAAACCTGCCGGAGGCCGCCTTTGTCACTGCAATGGTTCCTATGACGGAAGAGGGATGCCACTGGTTTCCTCAAGTCTTTTAAGTTGTATAGAACTTTGGTTGTTTGCGTGTGGGCGGGAAGGGCTTATCCAATTTCAGCGGGGCAAGAATTCCGTGGGCCTCGAGTCCCAAGAGGCCTTTGCACACCCTCGCCTGCGCTCCTGCCGGAGACCCTGCTAAGATATCTGCCACTAGAAGCCAAATTCGCTCCAATGTCACACTCCTTTACTTCTGCAGGGTCTCAAACAGTCTTCAACTTTGAGACCCAGACCAAACTTTCCATGCAAGATTGATGTACTATCCATGTTCGCTTTTCCGGAGATGGGGGTTTGGGGGTGGGGGTACCTTCGCAACCTAGGACAGATCCTGGCAACTCCTGGGCTTCCTTCAGGAACAGCTCCCCCACCCTCACCCCCACCCCGGCCAATCTTTCCGACCCTACCCTTAGGTCTTCCACCGCTGCCCTGAGGGAAGTGGTTTCGTTTTGCTTCCCTTCCCTCCTCTCTGCCGCTAGGAAGACCGTGAAAGAACAAAGTGGGGGCGGAAAGCCAGTGTCTTAACAAAGTAGCTGAGCCGCTGAGCCTTAGTCCAAGGAGGACGGGGTAAGGCAGCCATGACCTTGTCTTGACAAACTCTGCTCCTTGCAGGGGTGGGAAGGACCAGGAGGCCCTGACTTGTTTACTAAATGCAAAGAAAGGTAACTTGTAGCTAGTGCTGCAACCAAAGTGTCAAAGAAACGAATTTGCATTCAGAAAAGGTTTGTTTTCCAAATGCTGAAAAATGAACAGGGTACAAGGAGTAGCTAGGGCCTTTGGATAAACTGCAGAGGATGGGGGAGAAAGAGCTCCCGCCCTAGGCTCTGCAGACCGCCAGGTATGGGCGACCGAAGCCTATCAGGCCTGCAGTTCCAAACTTTAGAAAGGAAGCTAGTGCTGAAAAAGTTCACTTTACATTGTCTCACTTCCTTCTTTTAGCAAGCACACACACAGCAAACTTGGAAACCACATTCTAAGCTTTAGAATCTAAAGTTTCTCCTTAAAAAAAAAAAAAAAAAAAAAAAGGAAAGAAGAAAAGAAAGGAAATAGAAAGAAAGCGGGCCTAAATCTGGAAAGGTTTCTCAACTCTAGGCAAATCTATTTCCTCCTCAACTCACTCTTGGAAAAGCTCTACCAGGTCTGGACCCACCCCTCTACCTAACTTCCAAGCCCCTCACAGTGGGTAGGTGCCCGTGCTGAGGCGTGGTGGTGGTCCGAACTTGGGGCGGGGGGGAGGGGAGTCGGGTGGGGGGAGTTCTTCTAGATTGTTTACCCCTCTCTAGTTGCCGGGAAAGGTCCGACGCGTTTCCTGTTCTCATCCGAGCTCAGCCTGTTTTCCTGAACCAGTGATCTGGTAGCTAACTTATTATATTCTGATCCTGAAAAGTACAACTGCGTTCTGAAATCAACTCCTTAGGAAAGGAACTAGAAGCTACAGAAGTTAATCACGCTTAAACTAACCACTTCTGTTTGGCTTAAGTGTAAGGCCTCCCTTTGGTGTTTATCGCACTTTTTGTTTACACCGAGCCCTCCGCTTAGGCTTTAGGCCAGCCGGGCGCTCAGTTTCACTTCAGGGTTTGGAGGGGCCTATCACTGCGTCCTCGGGGTTTAAAGGCAACTTGTAATGGTTTGCCCCAATCACTTCTGTAACCAAAGAGTGTGTCCTCGAGAACCGGGTTCCCTTGTCAAGGGGTCGGATGCGCAAATACTTGGGGCTTTAAGCAGCTGGGAACGCGAGAAGAGAAGCTAGCGTGAAGCTAGCTGCACCTGCGGATCCAGAGCGTCCGCCCTGCGCTTCCCGCGCCCCGCGCTTTTGCCTGGGAGCTGCTGCGAGCCAACCCCGCACCCCTCACGCCCGTTGGCCATCAGTGCGGGGGAGCAAGGCCTAGCAAGCCGACGCCTGCGGGAGCCGCCGCACGTAGGGGGCACAGGGACTTGTCCAGGCCGTGGGCTCCAAAGCGAGGCCCAAACGCGCGCGCTCTCTGCAAGTAGGGCGGTGGCGCTCCCAGAGACAGAGGGGGGTAGAGACGCCCGAGCGAGCGGTACGCTCGGGGCCACTCGGCGCGAGGCGCGGGTCCGGGGGAAATTCCCCCCCGTCGAGTGGCCAGAGTGCGGGTCCCCATGTCGTGCACACCACCCGGGCCGGCGACCCCAGCCACGAGCAGGGGAGCGCCGCAGGGCGGAGGCCGCTGCCACGGAACCAGGCGGGCGGCGCACAGCCCCGGGGAGCTGGTTTTCCCGTGAGGGCACGTGACGGGGTTGGCAGCGCTGGGGCCCGGGCGGGGGGAGGGGGAAGTGGCGAGCAGGAGGCCCGGGGGCGGGCGGCTGGCGCGCTGTGTACTTAGGTCGTGTGCTGGGGCTTTTCTCTCCTGGGAGCGGGCCGAGGGGCGGGGGAGGGGCCACCGCTCCGCCTTCTTCTTTTCGCAATGTTGACGCAATCTATAAATAGTGGAACAAAAGGACCAACTTCCTCGGAGCTTTGCTGAAACTGCACAAAAAATGGAGCTGGGGGGTTCCCTGGTCCCCGATGTTGGGGCGGGGAGCGCGGCGCCGAGGGAGGGGGCGGCGCAGACCAGCCAAGGGGACACCTGGTCGAGCGCAGCCGCCGCTCCGCTCGAGCCCTGCGCTCCAGTGCCCCCAGTGCCCCCACTGGCTGGAGAGCTCGCCCAGACCGGGGGTCTTCCTCCCTCGCTGACAGGTCAGTGCGCACCGCCCCTTCGACTCTAGGCTTCTTTTCTCCCTCCTCCAGCCTCCACTTTTAGAAGGAAGCCGTGGCGGGGGGCGGGGGGTAAGGAAATAGAACGAGGAGCAGCAGCGACAGAAAAAAAAAAAAAAAAAGCGAAGCTGTAACCCCGGCGTGCACAGAGCGAAGAGAGTGAGGGGCTCCAGGAGGCGATCTGCGCGTGGCCCCCACGGGAGACGGAGCTGGCAGAGCAGGCGGACAGAGCGGGCCGCAGGGTGAGAGGAGGAGGGGGCTCCCGGGAGGCCGTGCGTGTCTCTAGGTCCCCTTTGAACGCAGACCTGCAGAGTCCGCCTGGTCCACGGTGGGAGGAATGAGTGGATAATTGTCACCGCCGCCACTGCACCCCCGAGGCCCACGCACCCTGAGCGCCTGAATTTGGGGACAGGGTGGGAGAGGGGGCACCCCGCGCTCAGGGAGCGAAGACCTGAACTCGGGAGCCCGCTGCGTCGCCGTTGGGGAGGGCGGAGCTGGCGCTGTTGACAGCGGTGAGGGAGCAGGGAGGGCGAAAGTTGGGGAGAGGAGGCGGGAGAGGTGGGAGTCTGGTTGAAGGGGGGGAAGGAGCGCGCGCGCGGGATTCTGAGGGGCGTGGATCACGTGATGGGCAGCCACCCCCGCTACAGGCTGGCGGTGGGGTGACGTCACCACCCTGCCTGCAGGGGGTGGCACTTCCGTTTTCTTCCCCCCCCCCCCCCC